>NW_017670408.1:251055-297794 GCF_001879085.1 Nicotiana attenuata | reverse complement strand
ATCCCCCCCCCCCTAGTCTTTATGCTCATATCATGACCTGTGGTCGAAATCTTCCTAATCTTGCAACTGTTGTTACCTCCTGACATGCAACCTGTATGACCCTAGCTTTGTAAGTGCACTTATGTGATTCATCTTCCCTTTTTCCTTTTATCTTTTAGTCAATCTCTAGGCCTTTCTTTGTATATACAAGGCTTAATAGGATGCCTCTCTGGGCCTCTATAGGTATGCTGAAGTCCTTTGCTCGATACTTTGTTGAATTCACGAATATTGCTATATCTCATCGTATAGGTCCGTTTAGCCACCTGTATGAATTTACTGCCATAACTCTTACTTTAATTTATCGCTGCTGAGGCCTGCTACCAAATCCCAGCTTACTCTCGTTGCTTATTCCATATGTATAAATTTAAGTCCTTTAATGCTTCCTCATTACTGCTCATCTTTAGAATGACGGCCTAATCTCATCTCATACTTTGTGACTTTTGTCCATCCATTGTTGATTCACCTCAATATGGATCTACAATATACCACTGATAGCTTGAAACTTCTTACGTACTACTTTGCCCCTAGGGCTTACGTTATCTCAAGGAATATTCGAAGTGATTCCCATAATTGTATTTCATAGTGTCTCAATGTGATTCACCTTGTGGGGGTATCCTAATTTTGTGCCGCCAGCGAAATCTTTTCTCCTTCTCTTCTTTTTTTTCATTATTCAAACGAAGGCCCAAACGTCATCCTTTATATGTCACAATTATACCCTCATTTTATTACCAGGTCAGCATTTTATTCCTTCTAAATGCTATTAATCTTAGACTGCTTTGAGTTTATTCAGACTATACCGAACTTTCAATAACTTAGAGAAACCATTATCTCTCTTGTTTCCATGGACTTAATCCCGAGGACTTATCCTTACTCATGTTTCGTTAAAACTTTGTCGCTCTACCATACCTTAGCTTGCGGCCTATACATATCCATTTATACTACTCGCAACTTTCCTTTAACTTGCTTTTACTATAGATTTTCTTATGTTATTTTGGAACGTCAAGCGAGACATCACATCGTTTCCAACTTTTCCCTACTCTCTTAACTAGATCTCTCAGTACTTAGAAACTATAGGCTGGAAGACATGACGTCGACGATGCCGCTATCATTCTTGGTTATTGGATCCCCGTGCTTATAGCCTTCTATCCGAAGTATGGACTATTCGCGATCTTCTGCCTTTGAGTATCTTGTACGTTGTTCACCTTTACCTTACTTACCTTAAAATCTCGCATCGTATCTTCTATCTCTTTCCTGACCTCCCTTCCACCTAGGTGTAATTCACGTCCATAACTTGAAGCTCTATTATAATACTCGCACCTCTGGTACATACACAATCCGGTGGGAGCTTCGTACTGACTTTTTATGAGGCTGGTACTTCTTCTAACTGGCTTCCTTGTAGAGCCATTATAGATTATGGTTGTTGTGTTATTTCTCTTGAACATCTGATATTAAGAGTGATTCTGTCATGTTCTCAAGCACAACTTCTATAATTTTTTTCTAGGTCCAATAATCAAACTCCTGATTTACTTGAGTGATGTAATTCTTTAGTTTCCTCTTCCTTCTGATCAGCCTTTATGTAGGCTTAAGCTATCTTCCAATCTGTGGCTCATGGTATCAGTTATTACCTTAGCCTTTCATGGGCGTTATGGAATATCCATGACACAATCTTCTAACAATTCAATCTTTTGTCTATGCCCTGGGCTCAATTCTTTCTTTTAACTTATACCGGAGTCTTCTATGGCTGTATGATTGTCAACAAATATGATGCCTGGATAATGCTCCAAAATCTTGAGTGTATCCATAACGTACTAATTCTGGATCATTGATCGAATAATTCTTTCGTTCCATCTTAGCTTTCCTTCAATGTAAGCTATTACTTTTCTTGGTCTGTCTGCCCCCTTGTTGCGTCCATACTTAGCTTATCTTAGTGCCCACACTTGCCTGAGTTTTCATACAACTCATACGATCTTTTAATTCTTACTTCCCGTTCATTAGTCACGGTAGGTGCCATTTTCCTTTGGAATGCTTACAATGTTGTTGCGAGATTGTTGTTACACGACCATTTCCTCTTTAGGTCGTTGTGCTTAGGTTGAAGCCTTTTTTTTTATCTCCTCAGCTAGTCTTTTGTTGTAGTACTTAGGGAGAACCCTTGACTCTCGTAAAGCTGTGATCTTATTACGCACCTTTTTGATGTCCTTACTTGCCTATAATCATCCGTAGTTGTTTACTTCCATACCCTTGTGCTTGTATGATTGCTTCTGAACTGATATTTTGACTGCCTTCCCAGTGACACTTTCTTTTATCCCCGTGACACTCATACAGTACCTTTAACTACCCCGACTCGTGTTTGAATATATCTCAAGTATTATAATGATATTCTTCGAGGCTGAATTCTCCATGTTGGGTTCTACTATGTTTATCTTACACGATCTGATGACTCATCTGTAACCTCCTGTTTAGCCATAACTGGGATCTTCCTGACCAATTACTAACTACTCATTGGCCCATTATCATATCAATATTCCTCGTAAATTTTCTTGGGTTATTTCCTTTGTCTTAACTTACGTCTCGCACTGGCTCCTTATTTATTAATAACAGCTCGGGAAGGAACCTTTACTTCCTCTCCTTGACGTCGTGCTTGCACAATATTCTTGAATCGTAGCGTATCTGTAAGATTTGGATAAGTGCCATCTCATTCCTCTTTCATTTATCGCATTCTTCTTTTACCATTCCATAGTCGCTAGAACCACTTAATTCTGACTTAATGCCACATCACTCCATATTCCCCCCTTTATGGGAGTACTAAGATTTAGCACTACGACGATCTACCTGTAGATGTTTTACCTCTTCAGCCTTGGCGTCTTCTCACATTATTGACGACCCTTACTCGCCTTGCGGTAATCCTTCTATACCAAGGATGACAAATTCCCTTACTCGCGAGAGTGACACTTAATGTAACTGGTACATATAGTCCCTAGTTCATATTTAGTTTATCTGGTTCACCAGTCCATATTAATTCTTATTACTCTGGGGTCTAACTTTTCCTCTTGGTAATCGCGCTAGAGTTGCGAACTTATTTCTCGAAATGAGGATATGACTTTATGGCCTATATTCTTTTATTGTCTCAAGGTCTGTCATCTTTTGTCTTTCCCTTCACTTGACTGTAAACTCTGTAATACTGTCATCATTTTTTTGACCTACCGTTATCATCCGTGTATCATATCTTACTCATAATGCTTCATTAACTCTCTTCTTATCTCCCGCTAATTATCTATGTCTACTGCTTTACTTTAAAAACTCGAACAAAATATTCTTTTGCTTTTGGCTCCCCTTGCTCCATCCCTTGGCTCTTTCAATTGCCTAACATTCTTTCTTTACTGGGAGAGGGAGCCACACTAAGGTAATATTTATTCCTTCAAGGCTTCCAGTGCTCATATCTAACTTTAATATTTTAGGGTGCACCATCTAGGTGTCTCACGAGGAGATCTACTAGCACACTTGCAATATCCTTCGGAAATGTCAACTAACACAAACAATCCATTCACCGTTTTGGTTACTCTAATCCTAGCCAGGTCCTGATGTTCCGTCCTTTTCTTAAACTACACCTGTTAGCCTTTGAGATGGGTACGACCAATTATACATACCTCGGTTACTTTTGAATATAACTCAAAAAGCTTATATTCCTTTGCCTGCATTATAAACACTGTTAAGCTTTATTAATTGGGTGCCTCGTACTCTTCTTCATCTTGCTTCTTTTGCTTGTTGAAACTTGTATTTATCTTCTGAATTTCTCATTGTCTCTCACCATTAAGGTGGATAGGAATTCTTGCCGTAAGGGTTCTTATCAGGAAGCTTACACCTTTCAGTACACCCATGATCTACCAAAGACCTCACATTTACTTATCGTAAGCATCATACAAAAATCCCATTCCTCTAACTTAGCTCATCCACAACTATCTCTCTTTCCAACCTTCTTTTCGGATTTAGGTATCGTCTTACTACGAATAAAATAGAATTTCGAAATTTGAATTCTTATAAGTGAGCTCTACCACACGATCTAGAGTAAGAAGAAAGAGTGAACATCCTAAATGCCTTGTAGCCTCCTGCTTATAAGTGTGGTGCACGACACACCCATAAATAAGACTCTACTAGACACGGCTTGTAGACTCCCTAGGACAGAACTGCTCTGATACCACTTTTGTCACGACCCGAACCTGGGGGAAGGGGGAGGGGGGGCGAGACCGGCACCCGGCGCCTCATCTATCCTTGGGTGCCAACTTGCGACTAAGGGACTCTGAACATATAATGTCACACTTTGGCCATGGGTCACATTGCCAGACAATTTGCAAATGCTGACCAAACATCAATATAATGCTGGGCCGGCAAGGCCGTCATAGCTACTACAGCTGGCAAACCAACAAAATATACATAAAAGGCCTACAAGCCCAACATACTGCACTAACTGACAGGATATGTCTACAAGCCTTTACTGATGGATATACTGTGATCGGAACAGGGCCACAGTCTACTCATAACATATATATACAAGATATACATAAAGGTCTAGACCCGGCAACTCCGAAGGGTATGGAGCTTACTGATCAAGCTGAACTCGGACAACACCTAATGAGGAGGTCTACCCATCTGTCTGTCTGAACCTGCACGCATGAAATGCAGCACCCCCAGAAAAGGGACGCCAGTACGAAATAATGTACCGAGTATGTAAGGCAATATACTGAAAGCTGAAGCTGAACTGATAATATAATAACTGAAAGTAATTGGAAGTCAAAGATGATCTGAAGATATGCTTACCTGCTGATACTGACTCAACTCTCTCAATATAGTAAGTAAAATAGCTGTCCGGCCCTATAAGGCTCGGTATATATATATATATGTATATATATATATATATATATATATATATATATATATATATATATAACTATATATATAACTGCTCTGCCATAGTAGGCTCGCTCATAGGCGCTCATCCATACCAGGCTTTGTATCTCGACCAACTGGGCTCGCTCATATGCGCTCGGTCACAGTAGGCTCGATATATAACTTACCATCTGATAAGAGGTTTCCCAATAGGGACTTGCCCATCGATTATAGCTCGATGGTAACGAAAATACATTAATACTGCATATATAAACTCTCTGCTCTCTTGACTGGAAGAATGAAATACTCAAATTAATATGAAGTCCTGATAACGGAAATACTATAACTTGCGAGACTAGCAATATACGTAAATTCCGGGATATGAATTTTTCTTTATGCCTCATTATCAAACTTGTGTAATGACGAAATCTTGCCAAAATGAAGAAATAACTTAGCCTTAACATACCTGTTTTTTGAATTATTAGAACGAATCTGCTTCTGCAAAATATGAACGAAATTATATTTGAACTCCTTGAAATCTTGGACGAATTGTTCTGCTTTGAACGTTTTGATCTAAAGAATGGGTTTAAACTTAAAACTTGTTCCAACGTAAGTGGCTTCTGTTCCTAGCTTTTGAAATTTCTATCGAAATTTTCTAAGGGGTTGAATTGTTTTGGACAAAATTGCTTCAAGTGAAGCTTTTGTTGTTGAAATGGAATGCTTCTGCTGACAACGTCCTTGGCTTCAAATGCCAAATGTAGATTTTGGTTTTGAAGCCTTTACAAGGCATTTCCCACTAAAATGTTATGGATATGATTTACAAGTCTTTTAAGACTAGACTTATGTTATGGCTTGGTTAGTTTATTTAATATCCATCTCGCAAAATGACTACTTAGTCATTTCAACCTTTGTGGCTTCTTGCCACGTTGGGGATAATAATTTTTTATCCACTTATTAGTTAACTGGGTAATGTCCTGTTACCCGGTAATTAATCAATTATCCGCATAATTTAAAAATTACCATAAATTACTTAAAATTCTATTTATTTTTAAAATACTTCATATATACTTTATATATTATACTACCGTGGTCATATTGTACTAGTTCATAATTATCGGGTATTATCGCTCGACCCGTATTTTATTCCAAATTGGTCACTTTCAACGAAACTCGTTTTCTTTAATCCGTGTACCCCTTTATCCTTCATAACACGTACAATCCTTATAATCTCCAAATAATCTTTTCCTTGGACTGATGCCAATTGCCTTACAACAAATTCAACGCACAATACTATAGGGTGCAACATCGTCGTAACTTAATACTGTGAAGCGTAACATCACCGTAATGTAATACTGCTGGGTGCAACACTGTCGTAACTTAATACTACGGGACGTACTATCGACGTAATATTGTGGGGCGTAACAACGCAGTCTCCTATATATTACGTTTAACGGGAGCAGAAACTCGCTACCCACATCTGGAAAAATTTTCCTTAGCTCTCATAGTCGCCGCTCGAAAACTAAGGCCTTATTTCCAATGTCATCCGATAGCTGTGGTGACCACCTTTCCCCTAAGGAATATCCTTCATAAACCCAAACTTTTGGGTAGGCTGGCCAAGTGGGCCATCAAAATGAGTGAATTTGACATAGAGTATAATACTAGGACTGCGATTAAGTCATAAGTTTTTGCTGACTTTGTGGCCGATTTCAGTCTAAGACTATTACCTTTGGCAACAGAAGAAGCAGTGATGGTGTTAGAATCGACATCAGGAGTTTGGACCCTATTCACGAATGGAGCTTCCAACGTAAAAGGGTCCAGTCTCAGCATAGTACTAATCACGCCTTGGGCGAAACCCTTAGGCAAGCCATAAGAACGGTCCCGCTAACTAACAATGAGGCAGAGTACGAAGCTTTGATTAGAGGGCTTGAATTGGCCCGGGGATTGGACTCTGAGATCACAGAAATAAAATTCGACTCCCAGTTGGTGGTAAATCAGGTCTATGGGATCTTCGAACCTAAGGAGGAACGCATGCAAAAATACGTAATGAAGGTTCAAGCTCTGCTAGCTCGGTTCTAGGAGTGTCAATCACGCATATCCCGAGGGAAGAAAATCAGAAGCAGACGCATTAGCTTACCTTGGCTCGTCCATGGAAATGAAAGGATCGAACTCTAGTACGGTCGTACAACTTATGCACTCAGTTTTGGATGCAGATAGCTATTACGAGGTAAACGCGACTAATTTGGTCTGGGACTGGAGAAACAAAATTATTGACTATCTCGAGCACAGAAAACTGCCTAAGGATCCTAAGGCATCTTGGGCGCTACAAACTAAGGCCGCACGATATAGTTTCAAATTAGGTCAATTGTATAGAAAATCTTTCCAATGCCCGTTGGCCCGATGTTTGGGAGCCTCCGAGGCTAACTATGCGAGAAAACCATGAAGGGATCAGCAGGAACCACTCGGGCGCAGATTCCTTTGTACTAAAGTTAACAAGGGCAGGATACTATTGGCCCTGGATAGAACAAGACGCCAAAGCTTATGTTCAAAAATGCGGTAAATATCAACGCTATGCACCGCTGGTACATCAACCGGTACATCTGCTGCATTCAGTTCTCTCACCATGGCCTCATGAAATAGGGGATGGATATTGTCGGACCGCTGCCACCGGGCCCCGATAAGGTAAAATTTCTTTTGATTTTAATTGACTATTTTCCTAAGTGGGTTGAAGCAGGTCATTTTTAGAAGATCGACGAATGTGAAGTAGTATATTTCTTATGAGAGAACATAATTTACATATTTGGGATACCAAAAGAAATAACCTACGACAATGGGCTAAAATTTATAGGCGCAAAATCACAAAATTCTTTGAATATTTGAAAATTAAGAGGATCACATCACCGCCTTATCATCCGAGCGCAAACGGTCAAGCAGAATAAATGAACAAATTGATCATACCAAATCTCAAAAAGATATTAGAAGCAGGTAAAGGAAAATGGCCCGAAGATCTTCTAGGTGTACTATGAGCATACCGAACAACAACCAAATCAAGCACGGGGGAGACTCCTTTTTCTCTTGTGTACGGGGTAGAAGCCCTGATCTCGGTAGAAGTAGGTGAACCTACCATGAGATATTTCCGGTCAAACAAAGAAGCAAATAGTGAAGCAATGTTAGTCAATTTGGAGCTGCTCGATGAACACAATGACTTGGCGCATATAAGGATGGCAGCGTAAAAGCAACGAATAGAGATATATTACAATCGACGGGCCTACCTCTGTTACTTCAAAGTAGGAGACTTGGTTTCAAGGAAAGTAACTCAGAAAACCCGGGAACTCAATGCGGGAAAGCTAGGCCCAACATGGGAAGACCCCTACCGGGTTTCAGCTGTTATCCGGAAAGGGTCATACGAGTTAGAGAATCAAGATGGAGAAAAGTTTCCAAGCAACTGGAACGTGGAACACCTCAAGAGATACTATTGTTGATGAACATTACATGTACTGAAAGTATGTGCTGCACTCTTTTTCCCTTCGTCCGATTTTTATCCTGACTAGGTTTTTCTGGCAAGGTTTTTAACGAGGTAGCAACGGAAAGCATACTACGAAGGAAGTTTCAACAGCAGTAATAAGACATTTTAGTGACAAGGCACACAAGCGAAGAACCACCACAGAGCGATTAGATAGTCTTTTGCTCGATAGCAAAGTTCTTACCAGGAAGTTGAGTTTGCTGTCGAGCAGAGATTACCCGACCGTTCACAAGTGCAAGCCACTGGGGGATTGTTAGATAATCTTTGGCTCGATAGCATAAATTCCTAAGGGGAAGTGAAGTTTGTTACCGAACTGAAGATTATCTAGCAATTCACTAGTGGAATCCTTGAAGGTATAAAACTCAAGTGTTCTAATTCGCATTCTTCGCATTCGAACACTAGGGGGATTGATATGAGGATATGGAAACAACGACTGTCAATTCGATCAGAATACAGAACCCGCAAACATAATTGTATCATCGGGACGGGGTACTGCACGACCAGCCCCGTAGAAACAAGTTGTACAAGTTAGACACCAAAAATGGCAATCTCTTTTTAGTACAACGAATGCTTATGTACTTTTGAAAATGGAAGGAATAAAGTAAAGTCCTTTTATTTCTATCTTGTTTATTGTCTGAACGATGCGTTGATTTTATCATTTTAAAGTTAAACAAGTATTTCAAATGCTAGTGCCGTAATGAATAGAGACGTCCTCTTCAAGAGCACCGTAAACATAAGAGGGCCCTCTCTTATAAAAACCCTCATGTTAAAGGGTTGATTTCGAAATAACTTATGCCCGGAATCCAAATGCTTTCGGGGGAAAATACACCCGGAGCCTTGCATGATCAGACAAAAGCAATAAAACTTGCGCAAATACTTAAACGAAAAGGTACGCAAAGAACAAACTTGCACAAATGTTCAAATGAAAGTACGCAGAAAGGGAAACTTATACGATACTTGAACGAAAAGTGTTTTTATTTACAATAAATGTGCCAAAGTGCACCAACACAAAAGAAATAAAAAACTAAGTTGTTGCATCTCCGAAACTCGGAGGAAGAGAAGCATCCGCGCTCGCAGGAGAAATGGGTAGATCCGCCGCCGTTCGATATCTTGGCCTTCGTCATTTTGCCCTCTAGCATCTTCACCTTCCAGTTCCTCTTCAGTTTTCGAGAACTTAGAACCGGAACCAGAAGAATCAGTAGCATTAGGCCTGGCCGGAAGACCCCTTTTAGCAGCCAACTCCAGCTTACGGGCCTTAGCAATTTCGACATCAAGGTCAATGACACCTGCTTTAGCCTTCTCTAAGGTTTTTCTCCTCGTGATGTACATAGCATATGTTTTTCAACAATGAGGGAGGCCGCTCGGTGCTGTAGTTCTCCTTTAAGCTGGCCAACCTCAGCAGAAAGGTTGTCTCGCGTGAATCTCATAGATCGAAGGCTGGCTTCAAAATCACGAACAGTAGAGCCATAAGTCTTATTACGCTCTAAGGTTTTCTATTATTTCTCCTCCAACTGGACATGATTTTCCTCGGCAGCAACAAGCTCTTCAACGTTGGAGTTTAAGGCCGCCTCTAAATTATGCAATCTTTCAGCAGAGGCAGCCTCACGATCGGATGCAGAAAGGACGATATTATGGACTTCAACCCATTTGGCCTTAGCTTCTTCATATTGTGCCCTTAATGGGACAACCTCTTGGCTAAGGGTCATTGCTTCCTGCTCGCTTTGCTACAACCGAACCTCCAATTCAACAGCCTCAGCAGCTCGAGCTTCCAGTTCGGAGAAGCGAGCAACACCCTGGTCCCGCTTGGTCGAAAGTTGATCCCGCTCGAAGGTTAGATCCTCCTTATCACGAATCAACCTTAGAAGGCCCTGGGAGGCAAGGAATTTGGCCTGCAAAACAAGAATGCAAATTCAAAACTTTTCCATAACACAAGTAGAAGAAACAATAGAAGAAAACAAAGACTATACCGTCGCTGCGTTGTGCATGGCATTGTTCAGCAAACATTCTCCCGAGAGAGCTTGTATCTTTTCCCAGTCTTTCTTTGAAGCCATGGGCTTCAGATAGTTAGCAAGTTCCATCGCCCGGGACAATAGATTGCATCTGGTGAAAACCGAAAGGATGGTGCTCCTCCTCCTTTGGGGATCTTCTGAGGGGGCAGCATAATTTTGCCCCAGGTTCCCATGAACTGGGGATTGGGGAAGGGGGACATCCTCCTTTCGGGCAGCTGCTACCAGCAGAAATGATGTAGTAGCTGCTGGTGGGGAATGTTGAGTTGGAGAAGAGGGGGATGAAGTAGATAGCGTTGTAGGGCGAGAAACAGCTGCAGTAGGTGCAGTGCTGGTTAATGGTTGCTCGTTAACCGGAGATAGAACAGGCCCGGTACTTAGACCTATATTATCGAGCACGACAGCTGGGACTCGGAAGCGTGAGTTGGCATCTTCCATATCAAACTACCCTAGAGTGCCGAGACATCGTCCCCAGTTGATGTAGCTAACTTAATAGATTGAGCATTCCGTTGAGTTGATGAAGGTTGTTGTCTTCTATGTAGATAAGCTCCATCATCATAGGCTTCTCCATCATCATCAATCACCATGATTCTTGGGACCGGCTCGGGCGCAACGCTCATTACCATAATATTTGAAGACGACTCGGGTGCCGCGCTCTTTGCCTTTTTATTTGCTTCCCCAGCCGCGGATGAGCGTCTCCTTTTTTGTTGCTTGTTCTCTTGCTGGGGACTCCGAGAAGAAGCACTTGCACCAGAAGTAGGCCCGAAAACACCTGTTTGCGTAAAGGCTTTCTGCAGCAGCCTCGCCGTATCAGTAGGATCAACCAAAACGTCCTACTCAGGGACACAACTGAGCCCTGGGGTAGACCTAAATTCAACAAAGGAGAAAAGGCGTAAACAACTTCCTAACATAAAAGAGAAAAACGAGATCAAGTTTTACTGACCATGATTTTTGGCCTTCCATCCGTATCTGAGGGCTAATTCCTTCCACGTACGGGTTTCTGGCGTAGTGACGTCCAAAATATTTTGGACCCACTGGTCCAAACCTTCAACCAGTGGTGGAACCCCACCGAGTTGCTGAAATAAGTAAAGAAAAGGAATCAGTGACAGCATGGGATGATCTTTAACTAGAAGAAGGGATAAAAGATGGACTTACAAGCACGGTTCCACAACTCCGGAAAGGATGATGCAGTGGCCGAAATGATGTCCTTGGTGGCAACTACAACGAACCATTCCATCCATCCACGGTTGTTGTCATCATCCATGCTGGCCAGTAGGACATGGTGACCATGTTTGCTGAAGTTTATCATTCCCTCGCGGAAAATCTTGGGTGACTAAAGATTCATTAAACGAGCTAGGGTTAGCTTCTCTCTCATCTCCTGGCACAAACGCCGAAGACAAGAGACTATCCTCCACAAAGAAGGACTTACCTATGCCATGCACACTTGGTAGCGGATGAAAAATTCCACAATAACGAAATCCAGCTCCCCGCTCAAAGAAAATGGCTCCAAAGTGAAGGGATACGTATAAAAATACGTCAAAACCCTTCTTGGGGAGAGTTATTCGCTCTGCCAGATCAGGAGCAATAATGTCTAAATCCTGGCAATTGCAGTAATCTTTCACGGCGGGAATGCTGGAAGGATGGATGGAAGAAGGGCACACGCCAACGGTCCACTTACGAAGGTTAGCAGAAGGAAACTATTCTTCAAAATCTTTGGTTGTGACAAGACTCTTCGGGATGATAGTGCTTACCGTAGGAGGAACGGCGTCATCGACTTTACCTTTGCTCTTTGAAGAACTAGAGTTTCTGGAAGAGGAGCCCATTTCTTATCAGAAAAGAAGGGAAGTTCTCTCTCAAGAAGAAGGTTAAATACACCTTGAAGACAAAGTATGAATTGAGTAAAGAGAGTTTGAGAAATTATAGAGAATTATGAAGTGTAAATGAAGAGGTTTGATGCGTATAAGTAAAGGTATATGCAACTAAAATTGTGGCCATAATTACCTCAATAACTGGCAAAAGTGATGCTAAATTATAGGATGAAGCATGTTCGGGGCATTAAATGCGGAGAGACGTGCGTCTAATCAATCGTCAGAAACTTTTCAGAGGGAATCAGAGAATGTTTTGCCAAAAAAGGTGTTCCTACCAACTTACCGGTGACATAAAGTTATGCCACCAGAAAGCAGGGAGACTATTTCAATGGGGTAAAATATGTTCATATTTAATGAGCACATGAGAAGATGACACGTGGAACTGAAGACAGCAGATAGCTAAGTCCGAAAGCAATGATCTCGCTTGTCACCGGAGAAAATGATACTAATAACGACAAAATTTATATGCCACTATCCGGTAGCATTCAATGAAGAATATTCTACAGCATTAAGTGCATGATCCCTTACAGAGAATATGGCATTCACTGCCCACCGTTACATACCCTTCAATGACCATCATAATTATAATTAAAGAGGAGCTTAATCCTAGGACCTTGTTCCCTAGGTGCAACTATAAATAGTGAGTTCTATCTTCATTGTGAGGGACATGAATTTTCTGACAAACATACACTATATTCTATCATAAGCTCAATAAAATTTTATTTTCTTGCTTATTTGTATTGTGCTTATTGCTCCCGGTAGCTCTGTGCCCGGAATCAGGATATCTGCCGTCTATTTCGATTTTAAGGCTAAGTCTTATATTTTTATCTAATTCATCTATTATTTTTGGATAAAATTAATTCACTTGTCTATAAACCACGTATAAATTCAACTGTACCATTTTACAGGTAAACAGACACTGCGGATCCGGCTCTACTTGTAAGTGAAACAAGAAGCCATTGACATTTGATATGATATAAGTGCTCCTCAATTTGTCTTTAATTTGTAAAGATAATCTCAATTCTGGACTGTTTCACTTGATTTATCCTTTTACGAGCAGTTTGTAGTGTGTCCCAAATCTCTTCTACATCAGTGCATACAGAAATCCTGTTGTATTCATCAAAACTAAGGCTACAAATAAGTATCTTTTTAACCTTAGTATTTTTCTCCATAAGTTTGTGTCAATATTGTTGAATTCACTACTCTCCTTGGGAATCTGATTTCCCTCAACGTCTAGTATGATAGGAACATTTGGTCTATCTAGAACAATGTTTCACAACTCGTAATCTTCAATAACTAGAAAATCTTCCATCCTTTCTTTCCACCAGCTATAGTACATGCCACTGAACAAGGGTGGATGTGTAGTAGACTATCCCTCATTCATCCCAGACGGTACACTTACTTTGTGAATCTTTCAAAGGTGTTAGTCTAGTGATTGTGAGTCTGCTTTGACACCAATTGTTAGTTTAGTACACTACTTATGTACTAGAGGAGGGTGAACAGTATATCGACCTATTAATTTTTTCTACCAGAAATTCCCTTGTTATACCAAGAACTAGGTTGTTCAATCGATTCTTGCAACTCTTGCAACAAATAAGTGTGAAATAATAAGAAGACATGAACTTTTACATGAAAAACCTTCTTGCTTAAGGGAGTGAGAATTACGATCTAACTCTAAGATTTTTTTCACAAACTTCACTAAAAAGAACAAGTTGTTTTAGATTACAAAAGTGATTTTATAACCTAAGAGACTAACCCTAGTCACTCAACAGACTGCAACCCCGAGCTAATTCTTTAGTCTAGGCCTAAATAACTTTCTTGAAAATAAAAATTCTTCTAGAATAAGCAGAGTAAAGTTATAATTCGAGACAACTATTACAAGATTAAGACAACCTAAACTGAACTTAATTCCTGGAACTTGGTTCTTTAGTTTATCTTTCTCCTACTCTCTCAAAGCTCTCAATGTAGATGTGCAAACCTACAACAAGTCAAACCTACACATATATAGTTAGCCTATGATTGAATGTTTTATCCCTAGAGAATAAAGAAAATAAAGATCTTGCTAATTTTGTTTATTCTCATATGAACTTTACTTCCTCATAAATTTAGCCTATGATTGAATGTTTAAGATTTTTCAAGATTCTCCACAAATATACGCGTCTTCCAGCTCATTATGATTGAAAAATGATCACAGCTAGCGCGAAAGTGAATCCTACCATCGCTAGAATTTCATGTTGGATGCAGTATAAGAATCAACTACCAGAATTAGGGACTCAGATTCACCTCACCTACTCAACCAAATTACATGTTTGTTAATCATCAAAATTCAATTTCCAACAATTACATTTGGCTAAGATTTATTTTGGTCGATCATCTTTAGTGTGTCATGTTCTTACCATGACAATCTAGTTTATATTAAAAAGAAAATATAAATAGCAAATTGGACAATTGGTTCGTCAATGTTCGGAGGCTTGGGGCTGCAAGCTGATCTACCAGAGATGTATGGAGACTTGAGTGATGAAATCTAGGCCAGATCAAACTTGGATACGGGCAATAGACCTTTTGAAAATTCTTAGAGAATAATGTGTTGATACTCGAAAGTACTTTATCAATCCACAAGTTCGAGCATGTAACTTTTTGGATTCAAAATGTAAGCTCAAAGAGATCTTTAGATATGAAGAAAAGAAAAAAATGTTGTCATTGAGAATACTCAAAAATTGGTTGAAGTTAGGCATAAATATTAGAAGTTTAGACATAATTATCTAAATATTATTTTGTGGCTTGAATTATTTTCTTGTATTTTTAGGAAATCCATAATCCCTATGGGTTTAGGAAAACCCATTTTCCTAATAGATTTGGGAAAGAAAAACCTATAGTCCTTGTCAAATTGGGAAATATTTCTCTTATATGTTTGGGACCTTTTGGGATCTATATATAAGGGTTGTAGTTGGGGATCCTAGAGATTGCACTGTACTTTTCTTCTCATTCATAGTGAAAAACTCTCTCTGCTTTTATCCCGAGGATTAGGCTTAGCCAAACCTCCTTAAATCCTTCTGTTGATTTTTCTTCTCTATTTGCTTTGTGTGTGATTGTGTGCTAGTTAACCCACAATATTTCGCAACAATTGGTATTAGAGCAAGGTTCGGGTTTCTACATATAATCCAGGGCTAAGATGTCTTCATCATCTTCAACAAAGTACGAAGTAGAGAAAATTGACGGGGGTTCTAATTTCAGTCTATGGAAGATTATGATGAAATCGTCCTTGGTGTTACAAGGGTTATGGAAGGCGATTGATGAGGATTTTCCTGAAGAGATGAAAGAGACATAGAAGGCAGACCTGAAGGAGAGGGCTTTGAGTGCGATCTTCATGAGCGTTACATATAACGTTCTTCGGGAAATTGCTGAAGAAACTTCTGCAGCAACGGCATGGAAGAAGCTGGAAGATCTGTATTCTAAAAAATCGTTAACAAATCGGCTCTACCTGAAAAAGAGGTTATACAATCTCCGTATGAATAAAGGTACACCTGTTAAAACTCACATTGATGAGTTTAATGCAATTATCATGGACCTGAAGAATGTGGATATCAAAATTGAGAGTGACGATCAGGCTTTGATTATGTTATGTTCTTTACCACCGTCTTATGATACTTTTGTCGATATGCTGCTACACGGGAAAGACAATATTTCACTGGAAGATGTTAGTAATGCACTAAAATCTAAAGAGTTAAAAAAGAGCTTTCCAGACAGCAGAATTGAGGGCGAGGGTCTTGTGATTAGAGGAAGAACACAACAAAAGGACTTTAATAAGAAAAGGTCAACCGCCAGATCAAAGTCTAGAGCAAGGAAGCAACACTGTTATGAATGCAGGGAGCAAGTTCACTACAAGAGAGATTGTCCTAAGCTGAAGGAGAAAAAAGGGAAGCAGAAAATAAATAATTCGGAAAATATTATTGACACTGCAATAATTCTGATGATAGTGACAATGTAGGGGAAGTCTGTGCTGTGAGTTCTAGTCATGGACAGAATTCTTGGTTTTTTTTATTCTGGTGCTACTTTCCACGTGTGTCCACACAAGAATTGATTTGCAACTTTCAAGCAAATGAGTGAGATTGTCTATATGGGAGATGGTGATCCATTACTAGTAGAGGGGTTGGTAACATCAAATTGAGAATGTTCGATGGAATTATCAGAAACATTGAGTGTTGGCATGTTCCTCGGATAAAGAGAAATTTGATTTCTCTTTCGACTTTGGATGATCAAGGGTATATATTTCACTCCGAGAATGGAACACTTGAAGTGTGTAAAGTCTCCATGGTACTTATGAAGGGTAAACTACATTCTAAATTGTATCATCTTCAGGCCAGTGTAGTTGAAGGGGAAGCTGCTGTAGCTTCTGGGAAAAGTGATCTGAATCAATCTCAGTTGTGGAACTTGCAACTTGGCCATATGCGTGATAATGGATTGTCTTTGTTGAGTAAGTAGAATTTGCTGAATGGGTACAAAAATCAAGTTTTAAATTTTTGTGAGCATTGCGTGTTTGGTAAACAGACAAGGGTAAAGTTAAGTAAGAAGGCCAAGCACAAGACCAGAGACAAGTTAGATTATATACGCTCTGACTTGTGGGGTCCAAACAGAGTTCCCTCCAAGAGTGGTGCCAGGTATTTTATGACTTTGATTGATGATTACTCAAGGATGGTGTGGGTGTATTTTATGAAAACAAAAGACGAGCCGTTTCCGAAATTTGTTAAATGGAAGACGATGGTTGAGAGGCAGACGGAAAGAAAAGTTAAGCGTCTTCGAACTGACAATTCGATAATTTCTGCAGCAGAGATGGCATAGTGAGACACTGCACTTGTGTCGGAACACCACAACAAAATGGTGTTGCATAATGTATGAACATAACTCTTTGTGATAGGGCACGAAGCATGCCTTCACACTCATGTGTTAGCAAAGATTGTTGGGCTGAAGCAATCAATACAACTTGTTATTTGGTCAACAGATCTCCATCCACAGCTATTGAGTTCAAAACTCCTTTTGAGGTATGGAGTTCGCTTGCTGATTATTCAAATTTAAGGATATTTGGTTGTCCTGCTTATGCTCATGTGAGGGATGGAAAACTTGAGCCGGGGGCAAAGAAGTGCATATTTCTAGGGTATGCAACTGGAGTGAAAGGTTATAGGTTGTGGTGCACAAATCAAAAGACTCCAGGGCTAATTATCAGTAGGGATGTAACATTCAATGAATCTGCCTCACTGGACAGTCAGAGGGAGAAGGCAATAGCAGAAACAGATCGTGGTGTTAGTGACCGCATAGAGCTAGAAATTGAATCTCCACTAGCTCAGCCCATTAGTTCTAAAGTAGAGGAAGTAGAGGAGGTGCAAAATATCGATCAAGATGATAATGTTGATGCACATGCGCAACAACCCTATAGCATTTCACCAGGCAGAGAGAAGAGAGTGATCAATCCACCACAAAGGTTTGCAAACGTAGCTGATGGTAATTTTCTTGGATATGCAAATTTTGTGGAGTTTGCTTTGTCTGTTGCAGAGACCATTGATGTGCTTGAGCCTAATAGCTATAAAGAAGCTATTTCTAGTCCAGAAGTAGATAAGAGGGTTGGTTCTATGAGTGAAGAGATTGAGTCTCTTCATAAGAATCAGACATGGAAGCTTGTTCCATTGCCAAAGGGACAGAAGGTACTAGGCTGCAAATGAAATTCAAAAGAAAAGAGGGCAATCCATGGGTTGAAGCATCAAGGTAAAAGGCAAGATTAGTAGCTAAAGTTTTTACACAGAGAGAGGGGTTAGATTATAATGAAGTGTTTTTTCCAGTGGTAAAGCATAGCTCGATCAGGGTCTTACTGGCTTTGGTGGCTCTTCATGACTTAGAACTAGAGCAGTTAGATTTGAAAACTGCATTCTTGCATGGTGAGTTGGATGAGCAGATTTATATAAGTCAACTCGAGGGATTCATTACTCGGGATAAGAAAAATCGTGTTTGCTTACTTAAGATATCTTTATATAGTCCGAAACAGTCGCCTAGGCAGTGGTATAAAAGATTTGATACATTCATGATTCAAAATGCATTTTCTCGAAGTGCATATGATAGTTGTGTGTATTACAAAAAGCTTGAAGACGGTTCTAGTGTATATTTGTTGTTATATGTGGATGACATGCTTATTGTTGCTAAAAGCATGTCACATATTACCCGATTGAAAAAGCAACTAGGTGAGGAGTTTGAGATGAAGGATTTAGGTGCTGCAAAGAAGATATTGGGAATGGAGATTACTCGAGATAGAAGGGTTGGAAAGCTGATGTTGTCCCAACGGTCCTATATTAAGAAGGTCCTCAAGAGATTTAATATGACAGGTGCTAAATCTATGTCTCTTTATTTTGCTTCCCATTTCAAGTTGTCTGCAGACATGTCACCAAAAACAGACGAGGGAGATGGAACAAATGTCTAGTGTTCCATATTCGAGTGTTGTAGGTGGCATTATGTATGCTATGGTTTGCACTCGCCTTGACATTTCACATGCTGTTAGTGTTGTGAGTAGATACATGACATGCCCTGGTAAAGAACATTGGCAAGCGGTGAAGTGGATCTTGAGATACTTGAAGGGTACTGCAGATGCAGGCTTGACTTTTTACAAAGACAAGTTGAGTGAATCCTTAGTTGGCTATGTCGATTCAGATTAAGCATGGGACTTGGATAAGAGAAGATCATGTTATGTTTTTACTCTTTCTGGTAGTGTCATCAGTTGGAAGGCGACTTTGCAGTCTATCGTTGCTTTATATACCACAGAAGCTGAGTATATGGCGATTACGGAAGCATTTAAAGAGGCTATTTGGCTACAAGGCTTGGTAAGTGATCTTGGACTACCTCAGAAGAAGACACAAGTTTTTTGTGACAGCCAGAATGCCATTCATCTAACTAAGAATCAGATATTTCATGAGCGGACGAAGCATATTGAAGTCAGACATCACTTTATTCGAGACATTATATCATAAGGGGTTGTTAATGTGGAGAAAGTGTCTACACATGATAATCCAGCTGATATAACGACCAAGGCAGTCCCGGCCAACAAGTTTAGGCATTGCCTAGACTTGATAGATGTGTGCAATACTCAATAGAGCCCTTTCAAGGGCTGAGGGCAAGGTAGAGAGACGTTGTTCCTATTGATGAATAGAATCAAGCCAAGGGGAAGATTTGTTATTTTGTGGCTTGAATTATTTCCGTATATTTTTAGGAACCCATAATTCCTATAGGTTTAGGAAAACCCATTGTCCTAATAGATTTGGGAAAGGAAAACATATAGTCCTTGTTAAATTGAGAAACCTTTCTCTTAGATGTTAGGGACCTTTTGGGATTTATATATAGGGGTCGTAGTTGGGGATCCTAGAGATTGTACTGTGCTTTTCTTCTCATTCATAGTGGAAAACTCTCTCTGTTTTTGCCCCGAGAATTAGGCTTAGTCGAACCTCGTTAAATTCTTGTGTTGAGTTTTCTTCTCTATTTGCTTTGTATGTGATTGTGTGCTAGTTAACCCACGATATTCCGCAACACTAAAATTCAGCTATAAAGCTCGACTCCAGTCGTCTATATCTGAAGTTCAAACAAAGTTTATATATGAAGTTCAAACAAAAATGACTTAAGTTTGCTTGCACAAGAAATATGTTAGACTTACAAAATTTGCAACTTCATACAAGGAATTTTGCAACTTAAGTCACGTGTCTAAATTGATTCTAAAGAGGCTAAACATGCAAAAATATACTCCCTATAGCAGGGGTACCAAAATAGGGCTATCTGTGCACTTCCCTATAGCAGCCCATTGAATACTAACTTTAACATTAAGCTGCTCACTGGCAACTCTATACGTCCTCGGAGAGAGAGAGAGAGAGAGAGAGAGAGAGAGAGAGATGAAGGCAAGTCTAGAAGGAGAGAAGGTGACACTGGTACCTTACATGAGAGAGCATGTCCCAAAGTATCATGAATGGATGCAAGACCCTTTTCTCCTCCAAGCTACTGGTTCCGAACCCCTCTCCCTTGATCAAGAATATGAAATGCAACTCTCTTGGACCCAAGACCCCTTAAGTATGTATGCCTTCCATTTTTTAATTGAAATTTCACCTTCTAATGTTACTCTATGTTTGAGAGATAGTTACCCTTTTGATTATTGCTGAAGAAAAAAGCTATCTTTGCCCTGAATTACTGTTTCTTTAGTTACCCTTTTGATTATTACTGGAAAAAAGAGCTATCTTTGCCTTAATTACTGTTTCTTTTGTTGAATCAAGAATATGATATGCGGCTTTCTGTTTCTGATTGAAATTTCACCTCCCATGTATCTTTGTAGATTTTTTCTTTTGGGTTTCTAAAATTAAAGTGCTAATCTTTAACGTTTTGGAGGGTAATCTGATGCTGACAGATAGTGTCTTCTCATGTATTGTTGAAGAAAAAAACTATCTTTCCCTGAAGTACTGTTTCTGATAACGAAAAAATCCCAAAGGGCTAGTGGCATGCAGTTTGGAACTCGACCGATAATAGGGTTGATCCTTTATCCTTCTCCGCTTAAATACGAGGCTTTTTACCTGCGGCAGTGTTCGAACCCATGGCGAGGGTGCACCACACATCTCGTGCGGTGCTCTTACCACTAGACTAACCTTAAGTATGGCTTTCATTTCTATTTCTGAATGAAATTTAACCTTCTGTGTTTCTTTGTTTCCTTTTTGGTTCCAAAAATAGAAACTGAGATCTTTTAACGTTTTGGAAAGTATTAATGCAGAGAGACATTGAATCCTTTTTATATTAGTAACGAAAAACCTGAATTATTTTATGAAATTTTTGCTACAAGGCACCTGAATCACCATTTCTTGTTGAATTGTGGAAAAATGCAATGTCAGGACCAATTATAAGTTTGATTTATAGATTAGCTTGCTGACCTTGTACTCTTAGTCGGATGGTAGATTTAAGTGGTAAATCATTCCTGAACTGGGCTTTTCTTGGCTTTTGATTGGGGCAGGAAGGACTAAATAGTGATGTTCTGGAAATTAATGGTTTTTAGTATATTTCTTCATGTGGTTCTTACAAATTTTATTGGAAATGCTTTTTTAATGGCAGAGCAGACTTTCATCATATTGGACAGGGAACTAATTGTTGGAAAATTCATCCATGGAGAACCTCATGTTGAAGGTCGCATTTCTCATTTTAGTTCTCAACTATCTCGAGTTTGATCTCTCCATGTAGCTTTATTTCAACGTTAATGTTACCTTGGTTTTACCTATGATCTTTGATCAGCACGGAACCTATAGTAGTTTACTATGTATGCTCATACAAAGGTATGAAACTCTTACGATTAGGATCTGAATTTTTCTGCGACTAGTTAACTTATGTTTTTTCTTCGTATTTTCTTATTGGTTTTTGCAATTGTTTGTTTTTCAATTTTTTTTATTGAGTAGCTTCAATAATATTTTAGCAAGTGGAAAGAGTGGGGGTTGACTGTATGCGCACCCGATTCCAAGTTGATATCCATATGGGGAAGTTAGTTTTGAGCAAAAACCATGTTAATTGAGATATAGGGAAATTGCTGCTGGTTCCAATTGGTTGTCCAAAAATGATTGCTAGTGTGAGGAAACCTGGTTTATTGCAGATTGATATGTGATTCTTAATTGTGACCATATTNATATATATATATATATACACCCACACACACACATAAAAAAATTATACATTTTTTTTGCTATTAATTTGAGAGACATATATAGTGTCATTTTTTCTACGTGAAGCCAAGGGGAAGCCAAAAGTGCTTTTTTCAACCAAAAAAATGC
The DNA here is from genome assembly GCF_001879085.1 of Nicotiana attenuata. Lineage (NCBI taxonomy): Eukaryota > Viridiplantae > Streptophyta > Magnoliopsida > Solanales > Solanaceae > Nicotiana > Nicotiana attenuata. Next base: position 275,659 of record NW_017670408.1, on the reverse strand, counting down.
TTATCTTGGAAAGTTGGGATGATTGGTCTGGTTTTGGGAGAAAAAAAGTGTTTTTAAAGAGAAACATAAGCTATTTTTTCCCAAAGTTAAGGCATTTGGCCCAGCTTTAGAAGGAAAAAAATATTTTTGAGTAGAATCGGAAGCAGCTTTTGAGAAGCAGAAAAATGTAGCGTCTACTTATAAGTACTTTTGAGAAAAACACACTTATTATATACTCCCTCCTGTTCACAATAAGTGACCAGTTTTCTTTTAGCACGCCCATTAAGAAAATGCTAAATCCTATACAAAAATACCTAGTATGACTAAACTACCCTTATTAAATATTAGTCACATAGTTATAGTGAGGAGTGAGAAAACCTTTTAGGGATATGCACATAAGGGTAAAAGAGTAAAAACAAATTGAATTTTTTCTTGATTATATAACTGGACACTTATTTTGAACCAAAATGAAAAAGTAAACGGGTCACTTATTGTGAACCGGAGGGAGTACTTTTTAAAAATTTGTTCAAACACTAATTAATGCTCAAAAGTATTTTTGAAATTAATAGCCTGTTTGACCAAGCTTCTTTTTGGCCAAAAGTGCTTTTTTTTTTTGCCAAAAGCACTTTTGGCCAAAAATTAAGGTGTTTGGCCAAGCTTTTGGAAGGAAAAAAAGTGCTTTTGAGGAGAAGCAGAAGCAGTTTTGGAGAAGCAGAAAAAAGTAGTTTCTCTCCAAAAGCACTTTTTTGAGAAGCACTTTTGAGAAAAATACGCTTAGAAACAGTTTTTTAAAGCTTGGCCAAACACTAATTACTGCTCAGAAGTGTTTTTCAAACTAATTAGCCAAACACAAACTGCTTCTCACCAAAAGTACTTTTAAGAAAAACACTTTTGAAAAAAAGCACTTCTCAAAATAAGCTGATTTTTGCAGCTTGGCCAAACGGGCTATAAGTAGTCAAACACAAAAGTATTTTTTTGAGAACTATTTTTGAAAAAAATACTATTCAAAATAAGGTGATTTTAAAAACTTGCAAACAGGCTATAAGACTAGGTTATAGGACTGACATATTCAAACGTTTTAAAAGTGGAAAAAAATGTACTTAATGGGCTAAGATCTGGACAATTCAGATTTAGATCCCCATTAAGTGCAAACAAATGAAGTAGTCCACTAAAGAGAGAAAACAAGACATTCCGGTACAATAAGCTCTTGCCATGTTTGATATCCGGGAATGGATCAGATCACATTAAGTCTATTATTATACGGGATTTTTTCTTATCTATACCATATATGAAACCTCATTACCAAAAATGTGCATAATTTCTAAATTACCCGCCCAGTCCACATTATTTCTACAGTTTTTGTACAATCATTAAAAGCTAATTAATAGCAGTTGTATCTTCCTATTTATGCGAGTTAAATTTTAGGAGAAGAATATTCTGAACAGATTTGGCGTGAATATTCTGAACATATTTAGGAGAAGAATATTGAAACGGAAAGGTGATTTCTGTTTTTCATCTTCATCTGTTCTTCCATATATTTTCCACCATTGATAGCCATTAAAAAGCTTGAAAGCTTTGAATTCAAATTTGGGTTCTCAAAAATCATTATTTGTTTGGATTGGGTGTTGTTGTAAATAATTCGGAATATGTTTAGGAGTTTATATCTCAATTTTGAGGGGTTTTGGTGAAGATTAGACTTGGTTTTGACTGAATTTCAGATTGAAACTCGAAGAAGAAGAAGAAGACAACATATTTCCAGAAATTGTAGATAAATTGTAGTTAAATTGTAGAATTGTAGATAAATTGTAGATAAATTGTAGATAAAATGTAGATAATTGTAGATAAATTGTAGATTGGGAAGACTAAAACTTCTACAAATCTTCTACAATTATGTCAAAAATGCCAATTATGCTACAATTGAAATGGGAATTGGGATTAAAATTCAATGTATTCATTTTGTAGATATCTTGTAGATTATTTGTATTCTGATTGTAGATGCATTGTTTTCTGTTTTCACAAATCCAAAACGACTAAAGCTTCTACAAATCTTCTGCAAAAAACAGTCTACACTTTATCTACAATTTATCTACAATTTCTGGAAATATGTCTTCTTCTTCTTCTTCTTCGAGTTTCAATCGACTGTGTTAACCAGTAACCTTCAGCCACTGCCCAAGAGAATTGGTAAATAAGAACTAATCTGATGATACGGTCGCTAAGTTAAGATTTTTGGGGAAGTAAATGAGAACTAATCTGAAGATTATTGATGCTACTGTCCATCTCCAGGGGGGGGGGGGGAGTAGACGGGGAAAGATAAATGTGGGAAGATACGGTCCTAAATTAGCGCCTAATATAAATGCACCCTTAATTATATCCCTAATTTGAATTATGGTATATAAATGGTAATTTGGTATGCTGAAATGTAATTAACACAAACCTTAAACATTGAGGGTAATAAGGTTTCATATATGGTATAGGAAGATAAAAATCCCTTATTATACACATAAGTTTGTAAAAATGTTAAACTTGCAATTTTTCTTTACTCGAGAAAAACAAAATTCAATTCCGAAAAAATTTATTTGATATTTACGCAAACAACCAGCCGAATGTACTGTTTAATGTTCCGAATCAGTATGCATAGATTATACATGAATTATATATATACATATATATATATATATATATATATATATATATATATATATATANAACAGATTTAGGAGAAGAATATTGAAACGGAAAGGAGATTTCTGTTTTTCATCTTCATCTGTTCTTCCATATATTTTCCACCATTGATAGCCATTAAAAAGCTTGAAAGCTTTGAATTCAAATTTGGGTTTTCAAAAATCATTATTTGTTTGGATTGGGTGTTGTTGTAAATAATTCGGAATATGTTTAGGAGTTTATATCTCAATTTTGAGGGGTTTTGGCGAAGATTATACTTGGTTTTGACTGAATTTCAGATTAAAACTCGAAGAAGAAGAAGAAGAAGAAGAAGAAGAAGAAGAAGAAGAAGAAGAAGAAGACATATTTCCAGAAATTGTAGATAAATTGTAGTTAAATTGTAGAATTGTAGATAAATTGTAGATAAATTGTAGATAAAATGTAGATAATTGTAGATAAATTGTAGATTGGGAAGACTAAAACTTCTACAAATCTTCTACAGTTATGTCAAAAATGCCAATTATGCTACAATTGAAATGGGAATTGGGATATTAAAATTCAATGTATTCATTTTGTAGATATTTTCACAAATCCAAAACGACTAAAGCTTCTACAAAATCTTCTGCAAAAAACAGTCTACACTTTATCTACAATTTTTCTAATTTTTCTACAATTTATCTATAATTTATCTACAATTTCTGGAAATATGTCTTCTTCTTCTTCGAGTTTCAATCGACTGTGTTAACCAGTAACCTTCAGCCACTGCCAAAAAAAAAAAAAAAAAAAAGAGGTCAATGAAAATAACAATACATTGATGTTTTGAACGTGTAAATAGAGAATTGGTAAATAAGAACTAATATGAAGATACGGTCGCTAAGTTAAGATTTTTGGGGAAGTAAATGAGAACTAATATGAAGATTATTGATGTTACTGTCCATCTCCAAAAGGGGGGGGGGGGGGAGTTGGGGGAGAGACGGGTAAAGATAAATGTGGGAAGATACGGTCCTAAATTAGCGCCTAATATAAATGCACTCCTAATTATATCCCTAATTTGAATTATGGTATATAAATGGTAATTTGGTATGCTGAAATGTAATTAACACAAACCTTAAACATTGAGGGTAATAAGGTTTCATATATGGTATAGGAAGGTAAAAATCCCCATATTTAATACGGATAAAAAACAGGTTAGCCGGCGGATAATATGGGTAACCATATTATCCATGACTTCTTGCATATGATCACTTTTGGGAAAGTTATTAGTCTCCCTAACTTAAGGAATCCCCAATTTGAGGCTTTAAAAATGTAAAAGTTAGACCCATTGGTTACCCATTGGCGGTGCATTTTCATCTATACCCGCTTTTTGGGTCACGTTTTAACTTGTGCCTGCTTTGCAAAAAAAATTACAAGCGTACCCATTTTTTCGCGTAACTTCAGCATACGGGGCTGAAGTAGCAAAGGCAATCACGCAAAACTTCAGCATTCTAGTAAACGGACCTGAAGTAGCAAGTGTGCTGAACCAAGTGTGCCGAAGTTTTTGTTTGTAATTGCTGAACTTAAGCATAGTAGCTGAAGTTTTTATTTGTAATTGCTGAACTTAAGCATAGTAGCTGAAGTTTTGTTCTCTATTTGCTGAAGTTTTTGTTTGTAATTGCATTAAATAAGCTGAAGTTTTTTGTCCTGGATTCATTAGTTTTGTCATTAAGCTTTTTCAAAAACTTCAGCAGAAGATGCTGAAGTTATTTAGTTCATTTGTAAAAACTTCAGCACTAAATAAGCTGAAGTTTTTTTTGTCCTGGATTCATTAGTTTTGTCATAAAGCTTGTTCAAAAACTTCAGCAGAAGATGCTGAAGTTATTTAGTTCATTTGTAAAAACTTCAGCACTAAATAAGCTGAAGTTTTTTTTTGTCCTGGATTCATTAGTTTTGTTATAATGAGACTACTATAAAATAATCAGATTGCCAACAGTATCTAAATCATAAATTTTGGAAATAAATAAACGTGAAAAGAACAGAATTATCATGAAAAGAATCAGTAAGTGTGACCTTAAACTTCCCATACGTGGAAATATTCACAAATTATTATCTACTAACTTACGTAATTATTTATAATTTATTTTTAAATAATCTGATGAACATACTTATGGCAATCATCCCATGAACTGAAGTTTCATAGCAGCACCAACAGCAGCAGAAGAAAGAAGAAGAAGAAGAAGAAGAAGAAGAAGAAGAAAACGAAGGAGGAGAAGGAAGAGGAGAAAGGGGGCTGAAGTTGTTTAAAAAGTGGGTACAAGTTAAAACTTTAAAAAAATGGGTATAGGTTAAATGAGGGCAGCCAAATAGGGCGCCCCGTACAATTTTTACCCCATTGGCTATCCATTTTCTAAATGGATAATATGGTTTTTATCCATATTTGACCCGTTTTTAAAAAGTTCATTATCCAATCCATTTTTTAGTGGATAATATGAATGGTTAACTGTTTTCTTTTAAGCATTTTGCCACCTCTAATTCTAGAATAAGCCAGACGACGTTTGTAACTAACCCTAAGAAAAAGAACTTTGGTTGTGTGTCTAATAAATGAGGAATTAGGTGGGAATTTGAAAGTGTCATTCTCATATTTCTTTATGTTCTTTTTATGTACCTAACTTTTTTCCCTCCAATTTTAAATAATTCTGGTTCAATGACTCACCTATTTATAGAAGAGGAAATTGGGTCAAAATAAATTTCTTAAAGTTTTTCATAAATCACACAATTCAAAATTTGTCAGGAGCGTAACTCCATTTTTAACGCATTCTCCCCAATATTCAGAACTTCCTCGTGTTTGTGATCTTCATTCGCCAGAAAGTCTACACATTGGTTCGCCCCCCTCCAAATATGTTTGATAATTATCTTGTTGCAATATTTACATTCTTTAATTATAGCCCTAAGAGAGGATAACTATGTATGTCTTCAACTTTTAGTTCTTTATATCTCATACCTTTTGCTAATTTTAGTCCTCATTTGAGGTAGGCTTCATCTTACTCGAGTATTCTAGCATTCACTTTTCTTCGTCATCTCTATAAATCCCTTCAAAAGCAGCATCTCCCCTTTTCTTTTTGTACATTTGATAGTTGAGATTACCAATAGCATTTTTTATTCAAGATATTCTTGTAAATGCTAGAATTTACTCTTTCACCTGTTAATACTGAAATCCACTATCGGTTGTAGTCTTCTTGACATATCAAGTCAAGAGGGCGAGGCTCCTAGCAATGGGGGACAATGAGTTAATTTTTTCCATGGTCATTGAACTTTTGTGTTTGTTATCCAAAAGTCACTTTTTTTTTTGTTACGTAAAAGTCATTCAACTTTGTGTTCATTACACAAAAGTCACTTTTCTTTCTTTTGTTACACAAAAATCATTTTACTTTGCTCTAGTTATCACAAAAGTCATATTTTTTACTTCAAAAGTCTATTATGCCCTTGATATTATATAAACCTTCATATTTATGTAATACCTTCTATATTGTAAACTATATAATATATTTTAACTATGTATGTTATTTATAAATAAAATAAAATAATATTATTTTATTTATTATTTTTTAAATATATTCGTATATTTAATTTTTTCTTAACGTTAATTTTCAAAATATATTAGTAGCGTTATTAAATTTGTCAGTAACTTTAATATATATAAGTAGAGAAATAAATCGGCAAGTACATTTTCGTGAGAAAATTCGCTGGTAAACAAACAAAGAAAATGAGGAACAAATCATATGTTAACACATTTTCAATGCCATCCTATATATGTATTGACTACGTGCCCACTTCGAAGTGTCTTGAATAAGCCCGAATTATCGGCTAGATTGGCCAAATGGTCCATCGAACTTGGAGGGTATGATATCGAATATCAGCCCCGAACGGCTACCAAGTCTCAAATTTTGGCAGACTTTGTGGCCGATTTTGTGCCTACCCTCATACCCGAAGTAGAAAAGGATCTCTTGCTAAAAACGGGTACGTCATCGGGGGTATGGACCCTCTTCACGGACGGTGCCTCGAATGTGAAAGGATCCGGGCTTGGCATCATTTTAAAACCGCCTACGGGAAGTGTCATTAGGCAATCTATCAAAACTTCTAAATTGACTAACAATGAGGCCGAGTATGAGGCCACGGTTGTAGGTCTCGAACTAGCTAAGGGCCTTGGAGAAGAGGTCATCGAGGCAAAGTGTGACTCCCTTTTGGTGGTAAATCAAGTAAACAGGAGCTTCGAGGTTCGAGACGATCGAATGCAGAGGTACTTAGTCAAACTTCAAGTGACATTGCACCGCTTCAAGGGATGGACACTGGACCATGTACCTAGAGAACAGAATAGCGAGGCTGATGCACTTGCAAACTTGGGGTCATCGATTGAAGAAGATGATATCGTCCCGGGGACTGTCGTCCAACTATCAAGGTCGGTGGTCGAAGAAGGCCATACAAAAATTAATTCAACAAGTTTAACGTGGGATTGGAGGAATAAGAAACATATCAACTACTTGAAGCATGGGAAACTCCCCACGGACCCAAAAGAGTCGAGAACACTTCGAGCCAAAGCAGCTCGATTCTCACTCGATGAAAATGGAACGTTGTATAGAAGAACCTTCGATGGACCACTGGCAGTGTGCTTGAGACCCGGAGACATCGATTATGTATTACGAGAAATCCACGAGGGCACTTGTGGGAACCATTCTGGTGCTGACTCTTTGGTTCGTAAGGTGATTAGAGCGGGGTATTATTGGGATAGCATTGATAAGGATACCAGGGAGTTCGTTCGAAGGTGTGATAAATGCCAAAGATTTGCACAGATGATCCATCAACCCGGTGAACAACTCCATTCGGTCCTATCCCCGTGGCCATTCATGAAATGGGGGATAGATATCGTCGCCCCCTACCAACAGCGCCAGGTAAAGCTAAATTTGTTTTGTTATGACTGACTACTTCTCAAAATGGGTAGAAGCGCAGGCATTCGAGAAGATAAGAGAAAAAGAAGTCATCGACTTCATATGGGACCACATCATATGTTGGTTCGGGATACCTGCCGAAATAGTATGTGACAATGGGAAATAATTCATCGGCAACAAAGTGACCAAATTCCTCGAGGACCATAAAATCAAAAGGATTCTATCAGCGCCTTACCACCCAAGTGCAAATGGTCAGGCCGAGTCCACAAACAAAACCATCATTCAAAACTTAAATAAAAGGTTAGATGATGCAAAGGGGAAATAGAGAGAAGTATTGCCCGAGGTGCTATGGGCATATCGAACGACGTCAAAGTTGAGCACGGGGGAGACCCATTCTCTTTGGTATACGGGTCCGAAGCATTGATCCCAGTCGAAATCGGGGAACCTAGCATCAGGTTTCAGCATGCCACCGAGGACTCAAATCACGAAGCTATGAATACTTCTCTCGAACTACTAGATGAAATACATGAGGCCGCATTAATTTGAATGGCCGCACAAAAACAAAGGATCGAAAGGCATTACAACAGAAGGAAGAACCTTCGATATTTCGGAGTCGGGGACTTAGTCCTAAGGAAAGTCACCCTCAACACTCGAGACCCAAACGAAGGGTAACTAGGCCCCAATTGGGAAGGACCGTACCATGTCCTCGGAGTCGTAGGGAAAGTATCCTACAAACTTAGCACAATGGAAGGCGAGCAACTACCAAACAANGTTTTAATTACAAATGATTTATTCTTAATTTATTGCAACGATTCCTTCCATACATGGACTGATCTTTTCCACCATTAAAACCTAGCAAAAATAATATTTTTTGGTATAAAATTTACAACTTTATCTCTATTATACAGCCTATTTATTTATTTGTTTACCTTATACATCTTGTATATTACGAAAATTTATATAGCACAGGAAATGTAAGATTATATATGTGGTATATGAACATTATCAACCATGCACGCTTATTCAATTACATATGGTATAATTTACCATGAACCACGTACAAGAAAAAATCTTAGGGATATCATTATGTATAATTAACAATAACGTATGATCTTAGAATAAATTAGGTATATTATTTGTAATACTCTATATATTGACTTATTATGTGCTTCATGTATATTTATTTATATGTGTAGGATAAATAATACTACTTACATATTTATTTGTACATTATATATTATTCTAAAAATATAAAAGATATACATAAATTATGTATGTTTAAGAAAAAAACTATTTATTCATGTAGTATATCATCTCCAGTAATCACCATGATCGAGAAACTCATCTTATCCTTACCAAATTTTGCAACTCCGCACCACTTACCTTAACTCCGAACCCCATAAACTAAAATATACAAACAAACAAAATTAAATAGAACAACTAATGAATTAGATGGTAAGAGAGAAGCGCCATGACTCATCATGATGGATTAAAAATATGAGTACAACTACACCAAGCTTCTTTCTCTGAAGGCAACAAATGCCTTCGGAGGTTGAAAATGGGGTTATGGTGGTTAGGTTTAAAAAGCGAAGGTGAAAGATGAGAGTGTGAAAAAGGAAAGAACGAATATGGGGTTGGGGGTTGGGGGAGGGGGGGGGGGGGGTTTGCAACAAAGTAGTAAGAAAAGAGAAAATAGAGGAGAGAGAAAAGTGAATAGGTTAAAAAGGATAAAAGCAGATCCCTCAATTAGTGGATCTCTATTTATGTTATGAATATGGGACGTGGGCAAAATTTATGGCCAAACATAAGTTTTGAAAATAAATTCCAAATTTATTAATTTATTTTGACAACTCATGGCCAAACGGGTCCTAAATGTATGGACTTAGGAACCTGCTACATTTGTAAATGAACCTGCTATTTTTGGAATAAACAAGAAGTGATATTATTTATGTTAATAATCTTGAATAAGTGACCTACAATGTAGAATTCTCTTTAATAATTAACTCTTAAATTGGTGTAGTGAAAAAAGAGAGTTAAGAGAATGAATTCATACTTAAGATGCCCAGTTGGATCACTAATTCGTAGATCGACAACTTCTAGAAAGGAACTCCCTCGAAGAAAATCTAGGCCTCCAACTTATTCTCTACAAAAGAAAATATTATTGTGTTGAAGGAAAATGTTCATTTAGGTGGAGCGTTGGATTCAATGACTTGTTTAGAGTTTGTTCGAGTCATACGACGTTGTCGTTGTTGTATCCTGAAGGGACAAGTCAAGAGTATTATTGCTGGACCAGTGAAGATGCTACTACAGTATGCTTGAATCTCCTTAAAGAGAGCGAGATATCCGCGCCTCAGCCTGAAGAATATTTATTTATTTATTTTTCTTCATCTTATTTTTCAACTGTAACTAATTGTATTTTCACCAACAATTTTTAAGAAGATTCAAATTTTTTGTGCAATTTAAAAAATAGTGGATATTAAGGTAGAAGTTCACTCTCTTTATGAGATGGGAAGGTAAAAAAATTTCTATTTGCTTAACTCAAGTGGAGGAAAGGTAAAAATATTTACCATATATTTTCTTGACTATTTGATTATATTATTGTGATTATGAATTTTTATAACTCTAGAAATAGTGGGGGTAAGAAATAAAAAAATTGCATGAAAATGTTGAACATTCATGCATGAGTTAAAGTTGATTAAATCAAAAGAGTGTGATAAGTACATCTATCATAAGTCTTGGAATAATTCACATATTATTGTTTGCCTCAATGTTTTAAAATGCGGGGGCGAGAGGCGAGGTGAGGCGTTTTACCTCTGACGAGGCGAGGTGTAAGCTCTGATACATGGGGCGTAAGTCCCAAGGATCTTTAAATTTTACTAATTTCAAGAATTTTAAGATGGTACAAAACAAAAAATAATTATAAAAATTACATCAAAATCACAAAATTATAACAAATAATCTATTTAAAATATTTATAAATTATAATTCGACTATGAATAATATGAAAAGTATGACATATGTCATAATATGCAAATTAGTTGCGACGTGGTTACAACTCAAACATCAAAAGTAATGTATTCGATATGAAATCTTATATGTATCTCTTAAGGAGTAATAAATCTTGAAAGAATTTTAATATTATAATTTGATATTTTACTTAAAATACCCCTTTTAATTAATATGATTTCTATTTGAAAGAGAATTTATGTAAAAATATAATTCACAATTTAAATATGATTCTCTAGCATCATTATTTTTATGTTTTAACAAGTTAATAAACTGACACATAATTCATCATACAATATCATGATAACTAATTATTTGTAAATAGTTACTAGCTAATATTGAGATATTAAATTAATAAGTATTGTATCTTGTAAGCGTGAAAAAAAATATTTAGAAAAACAATTATAAAAAAATTATGGGCTATTATATAGTAAAGACATAACAAAAGTTAATAAATAAATACTTTCGAAAAGAAAGATTTATTAAAATTTACTATCATAGCAGTCTTAGTGGATGACGTGCAATAATTTTATTTTAATTATGACATAAAATACTCTCAACTTAATGATTTGTGATTAAGAAAAAAGTAATTTTGAATAGTCAACGATTTGGTAAAAAAATTTGAGGATTTACAAGTTTAGTTACATACAATTCCATAAAGTTCTATTAGGCGAGCCCAGTACCCTGGGCGTTGGGCGTGTCCGGGGCGTAAGCCCCGGTGGCCGAGGCGTAAGTCTCACGGCACTAAGCTCCACACATAAGCCCAGGGGCGTTTTACGAGTGCTCCGTCCCGGGGCGAACCCCAGGCGAGTCCCAATTCTGCCTTTTAAAACAGAGGTTTGCCTTTATGTTGATGATTTGTTAATATTTGGATCTAACATGAATGTTATTGGAGAACTAAAAGCATGCTTAGTAGCCATTTTGACATGAAAGATTTGAGTGAGGTAAATTTCATTCTTGGAATGAAAATTACTAGATTATGTGATGGAATTTTCCTTGACCAATCACATTATGTTGAGAGAATTCTGAAAATATATTTTTATTGACTGCAAGCATGTTGTAACTCCTTTTGATTCAAATGTTCACTTATTTCTAGTACAAAGTGACAATGATGTGACAAATCAAAAGGAATATGCTAGCTTAATTGGAAGTTGAGATATCTGACTGATTGCATGTCACGACCCAAAATTCACTAGTCGTGATGACACCTAACCCAACCCGCTAGGTAAGCCAACTAATGTAGTAGCCCATCCCGCTAGTGATATTGTCCGCTCTGGGCCAAGGCCCTCACGGGTTTAAAACGAGTCACTAGGATCTAAGGCTTGTTAACTTATATACCCAGCATCCCTCTTGTGTTTTACCGATGTGGGACTCCGTCTAAAGTCTGGGGTGTTACATACACCCCCTCTTATGGACTCAGTGTCCTCGCTAAGGTTTGCCCCATCGCAAGAGATTCGCTTAGACTCAGCACTGAAGTTTTTCCCGCCTAACCGGAATTTGCCTAAACTCAGTTGAACTCTGACCCACCATCGGCAAGGCTGACATAAGAGTGGCTCTAATACCATATGTAACAGCCCAGTCCACTAGTGATATAGTCTGCTCTGTGCCTAGGCCCTCACGGGTTTAAAACGCGTCACTAGGATCTAAGGCTTGTTAACTTATATACCCAGCATCCCTCTTGTGTTTTGCCGATGTGGGACTCTGTCTAAAGTCTGGGGTATTACAACTAATAACTATCCAATTCCAATAACCTTTAATGAGATAATTAAACAAAAGAAATTATCTGAATCTTATACATTTCCCAAGAACTAGTAGTACAAATCATGAGCTCCTAAGAATAGAGTTAAGAAAGCTGATATGAAGTAAATACATCTTCTGTTTGAAAAGTACATAAACGGAGTTTTATAAATCTAAGGCTACCATGAACAAAGGCAGCTACAACAGGGACGCAGGTACATCTTCAAATCGAACACAGCAACAACAACCACCAACATATGCACGCAAGGTGCAGAAGTGTAGTATGAGTACAACCGACTCCATGTACTCAATAAGTAACAAACCTAACCTTAGGTTTAAAGTTTGACGAGCTAGAACATAGGTCGGGTCCAACACCAATAACCAACAACAGTTCATAACAATGTAAAGCAACTAACAAAAGAAGTAACTCGGAATGTAAACTGCTCAGCTTTTTCATAATTTCCGAAAATAGTACCGCTTTTCAAATATATCAATGAAAACCCAAATCCTTAACAGAAATCATCGAAAAAATGAGATAATTTGAAAACTGTAAATTTTTCTAAATGTCCTTTCCACAATAAATAAGATGTTTCATTTTCTTTCCAGATAGCAAGTGTAAAATATCTCTCTATGCTCATATGCCAATATGTATGAGAAATCATGAATGACGTGATGCCGTACAGCATGAGGAAAAATGCATCTCTATGCCTGTACGCCATGTGTGCATGTCAATGCCATGTATCTCATAGATGAATCATGTACTCACACTCTCAGAGTACTCAATCTCACTGTCTCACACTTTCTGCTTATCATGCCTACTCACTCAGTACCGTATAAGGCTAATCCGGCCCAGGGAAGATCCATCTCGGAATATATACATCAATTGGCCGATAGTCACTCCGTACTGAGTAGGGCCAATCTAGCCCATGGAGAAGATCCATCTCCAGGTATATAATGCTTTGGACAAGATCCATGTCCAAGGAAGATCCACCACACAATATAATCAACCACACTCACTACGGGTGTATACAGACTCTAGAGGGGCTCCTACAGTCCAAACGCTATCATAAAATAGTATAACTGCTGCGGCGTGCAGTCCGATCCCATAACTGTCTCTCATAATCAGGCTCACGGCCTCACTCAGTCATCAATCTCTCCAGTCTCACTCACGAGCTCATAATATCATGAAACTAGCCCGACAACAATGATATAATGTATCAATAAATAACAACTGAGACTGAGCTATGATATGAATGCATGAATATGACTGAGTACAAAATATTAGTAAAATCAGTGAGATGACAGCAAAAAATGACCACTGTGGGTCCCAATAGTATCGGCATAAAGGCTAAACATGATATCTAGCATGATTGACATCTCAATTAATTTATAACATGGTGAAAGCACGGATATAAACAAGATAGGACCACTATACAGTTCCATGGAAACAACGGAGTCACAATTCATATGGTGCACGCCCACACGCCCGTCACCTAGCATGTGCGTACCAATCACATAACACGTAATTCAGGGTTCCATACCCTCAAACACTTAGATTAGAAATGTTACTTACCTTGAACAAGCCAATTCCAAAAACGAGCAAGCCTAGTGATGCTCCTAAAATGCCATCTCGCGTGTACCGACCTCCGGATGGCTCAGAACTAGCCAAACGCAACTCAAATACATCAAATAAAGCCCAATGAAACAAATTTCAAATGATAAAGATCGAATCCTTAATGGAAACCCAAAACCGGACAAAAGTCACACCCGGGCCCACGGTTCGGAACCCGACAAAACTTATAAAATTCGACAACCCATTCAATTACTAGTCCAACCATACTAGTTTCACTCAAATCCGACCCCGAATCGATGTTCAAAACTCAAAAGTTCACATTATGAAACTTTAGGCTAAACCCCCAATTTCCTCTTTACATCCATCAACCAATTGCTAAAAATAAAGATGGATTCATGAAATGTAATCCAAAATCGAGTGTAGAATACTTACCCGAATCCTTGTGAAGAAAATTGCTCCATTCCGAAGTCCATAGCTCAATCTGTGATTAAAATGACCAATCCTCGAACTTATAACATTCTGCCCAGCAATTCCGCATTTGCGGAAAAGTCGTCGCATCTGCGACCACCGCTTTTGCGGTAAAACTTCGCTTCTGTGAAACAGCTTGACCCAGCAATACCTCGCACCTGCGGTCTTTAAGCCGTTTCTACGATCGCGCTTCTGCGCACTTTAACCGCATCTGCGATTGCGCAGGTGCGTCCAAGCACCCGCACCTGTGATCTTCACACCCAGCTCCCATTCACGCTTCTGCAATGACACTTTCGCTTTTGTGGCTCCGCACCCGTGCCCAACACTCCGCAGGTGCGGTCACACCAGAACAAGAAATCTCCAGCAATGCAACATGAAATGAAAATGATCCGAACCTCGTCCGAAACTCACCCGAGCCACTCGGGACCCTGTCCAAATATACCGAAAAGTCCCATAACATAACACGGACCTACTCGAGGCCTCAAAACACACATAACAACATCGAAACGACGAATTGCATCTCAATTAAAATCAATGAACTTTGAAACTTCAAACTTCGCAACAATGCCGAAACCTATCAAATCATGTCCGATTAACCACAAATTTTGCACACAAGTCCCAAATGACATAACGAAGCTATTCCAATTCCCGGAACCAAAATCCGAATCCCATATCGAAATGTTCACTCCCGGTCAAACTTCCAAAAATTTAATTTTTGCAATTTCAAGCCAGATTCAATTACGGACCTCCAAATCACAATCCTGACACGCTCCTAAGTCCAAAATCACCCAACAGAGCTAACAGAACCATCAAAACTCCAAATCCGAGGTCATATACTAAAAAGTCAAACTTGGTCAACTCTTTCAAATTTAGAGCTTCTTACTTAAGAATCTTTCTTTCAAATCAATTCCGAATAACCTGAAAATTAAAACCGACGATTCACACAAGTCATAATACATTATACGGAAGTACTGATGCCCGTAAATTACCGAGGGAAGTGCAAATGCTCAAAACGACCGGTCGGGTCGTTACATCCTCCCCTACTTAAACATACATTCGTCCTCGAACGTGCCCAGAGTTGTCCCTAAAGCCATCAAACCGCCGCGTAACCTTACCATGCACATACTCGGGGTGATCCCAGGTCACCCTATCCCATATAGGTCTGATAACACAACGTAACTGAAATTTCTTAATTCAACCTAGCCCATAAACCTGAGAACCAATTTCCAATATCCAGAATCTCTATAAGATCAGAATCTCGCATCTACACACTGTTTAAGTCTGAACAAGATGCATCAAGTCGTAATCATAACCCAAGATGTAATCACCTGGCATACCACACAACTCAATTACTCATAGCAATGATTTCTAATCACGGTAGCTGCTC
The DNA here is from genome assembly GCF_001879085.1 of Nicotiana attenuata. NCBI lineage: Eukaryota > Viridiplantae > Streptophyta > Magnoliopsida > Solanales > Solanaceae > Nicotiana > Nicotiana attenuata. The sequence goes on along the minus strand of NW_017670408.1, from coordinate 259,929 downwards.
AAAACAGCCCAATATCGATAATAAACCTCATATCAACCAGAACCTCATTCTAAAACTTCGTACACTACCGATGATGAAAGAAACACGCAGAAACTCATAACCATTCATCATATCAACAAGTCATGGAGCTCCCTCTCCTTCGACAAGAACTGTAGCAAATTTCCACGCCGACTTTCGATATTATTCTTCCAACCATGCTGTAATCAATTTCGACAGTATCCATTCTAGGTCCAATGACCTCATCTCATCCAAAACGACCACTCTAGTGACGTGACACATCAATACAATCTAAGCAACAACCCGTGCAATCCGTGCACCAATAAGCAGCATTCCAAATGTACTCAAACATGGAACATGACTCAAATAAGAGAACCGTCCCGCAAGCTCAACAGGTACCACCACAACGCAATGCTAAGAACCAGTCACACACCGGAGAACCAAAACACATGAATCTAACACAAAGGATTATACCTCAATATAACTCCGCTACAATGCGTGACCCAATCCAAACGCCGGTCCATATTATATACCTCGAGTCATGATAATAGGTGAATTTAACTATAATCAGGCCCTAAAGAACCACATTCTAGTATAGTTTTGATGATAAAAGTGATAACAAAATGCTCTGATTAGTGCTTTTCATGCTTCGCAGGTGATATATGACAAGAGAAGGCTATGGAGTACTTTTGGGATCAAATATGGAGAAAAAGAGGCCAATCGTAAAATTTTGCCAAATGAACCAAGTGAAGCATCTCAAGCCATGCCTGAAGAAGGACTGCCGCGGTTCCACCGCGACCGCGGCAGAACCGCGGTAGATGACTGTCGCGGATAAGTTAAGATTCAGAGAAGGTGTGTGGCCGCGGTTTGACCGCGACCGCGGCAGAACCACGGCAGAGGCGGAAAAGCTCAGGGACTTAAGTGCAAAACACGGGATTTTTAGCCCAAAACCCTATTTTAAATACTAGACTTCGCCCAAAGGAGGCAAGAATTGTNTATATATATATATAACTATAACTTTTAAATATTACATATCCATATTCACCAATGTGTATGAGTTATTAAAAAACTAATAGAAAAAAAGGCAAGGTCCTAAAAATGATGAATGTTAATCCTATTTAGCTAACTTATAAGAAAAAATCATGCCCTACATAAATTCTCAAATGCTTTATTATGAACTCTCGGTTTGTCCCCACTTATCCAAGTTATTTAATTGTCTTCTTAATTTTTGAATTAATTAGCATAAGCTTAATATAAATAAGTGAATTGATAAGATCGTATTTATATATCTCGTTATCTCCTCCTAAATTAGATTATTTGAACCTGGAGAACAATTGCCAAGTTTTCTTTCAAAAGTTATTTGTAAATTTGAAAAATAATATCATGAAGTTGAAAATTAATTAAATTGAACTTTTAATTCAGTTAATTAAGAGCTTAATTATATATTTTAATATCAAAATTTTGCTGCCTTTGTTAGTTTTCAAATTATGGTTGGGCTATTGTTCTATTATAAGTTTGGCCGTTTCCTTCCATTAATTGTATCCACATCCTCTTGGGAAATATAACACGTAAACATTTATATTATTAGTATTGTAATATTATAATATTATATATGGTAAATGTAATTTATTTTGATATCCTAAATATTAGTTTTTTGGTGTAGTCGTTCAAATAAGGAAAACTTTAATAAGTAAAGTTTTAGTTGACTTCAAAATGCAAAATATTAGGAAAATAATTAAATGACTATTTTGTCTATTGTGAACTTTATTTTAAAAGGGTAAAAAAGACGAACGACATTTCACTAAGAGCCTTCGTGCTTCTAATATAGTATAGATATAGATAGTGACTTTGCTGAGGCCAACGGGTTCTGGTGACCCCCTACCAGTGGAGGATCGAGGATTTTAAACTCATGGATGCTCGCCATTTAAAATTCCAAAAGAAGAGGGGAAAAAAGTTTAGTTATGGATGCTCACTCAATATTTATCTAAATATTTTTATTATAGCCAATGCAAATTTACTAAATATGGTCAAAGATAATGGGTACTTAAGCACCCACAAGTGCCTATGTAGATCCGTCACTGCCCCTACCCCTGACTTAGGTCCGCCCCTGACTTTAGTAATTTGACATTAGTATTTCTCGTCACTTTGGCTAATGCCATTGTTTTTATTGTTGTTAGTTTTCCTTTTACATGAATGCTGTTATAAATAGAATTTTATTTATGGTGAATATCTATATTTAGAGAGATTCTAGGGTTTATTACTTGGTGGCTAAGTCACTCTCTCCCTATAAATAGAGGGTTCTATTCCATTGTAATTCATCCCAAATCAATAAGAATTCTCTCCCTCTCTCTCTTTCTCTGCAATACTGCTCTTGTCCTTTTATTGTTTCATAACATTGTTATAAATAGAATTTTATTTATGGTGAATGTCTATATTTAGAGAGATTCTAGGGTTTATTACTTGGTGGCTAAGTCACTCTCCCTATAAATAGAGGGTTCTATTCCATTGTAATTCATCCCAAATCGATAAGAATTCTCTCCCTCTCTCTCTTTCTCTGCAATATTGCTCTTGTCCTTTTATTGTTTTATAACACGTTATCAGCACGAGACTCTAACCAATTGAGTAGAAACTTTGAAATTGAGCATGATGATTGTCAATTATTCCATGAACTTCCTTCATGATTGAATTCTGGATTTAAGGTAAGTATTTTACCGTATTTTTCTCTTTTATTCTATACTTTGATTTTAAATACAAGCAAAGACAACAAAGTTTGATTATAACTCTAATGGAGTTTGTAAGAAATTATAACCACCTGAAGTGGTAAAATTTCTATGCCTCGCCATGATCAAATTCATGTATGATTGTGGGCAAAGAATTGAAAATCCGTCCTATTGAATTTGCTCCATTCTCATTCCCTTAAGAGAATGTGATAGCAGTATGTGATAAGTCTAAAAGAAGACAAAATTATTACTATGAACTTTGGTGTCTAATTGTGGCATTTTTGGTTTGGCTGAATTAAGCAAAATATATACAGTATCTTGTTCTCGTTAAGAATTTTGTAATAAACACAAAATGTGGCAGTGCGGCTATAACTTTTTCGTATGATTTTGATATTACTTCCCTATTTAAAAAACAATTAATAATATACGGAAAAATTAATATACGGAAAGTAGATGCAGTTTTAACTAAAAAAAGAAAAAGAAAAAGGACACTGTCACGATCCATTTTCCATAATAGGTCATGATGGCACCTAACACCATTATCAGGCCAGCCGATGCGGAATGTGATTAAGTTCTCATTTTACTTTAGCCAAAGACAGTTATACTAGATTTTCGAATTTAAAGAGAAGACCGGTAAAGATCATAAAGTGCTAAAATAGCGATACAACCCCAAAATAAATGTCTACTACTGTGTGTGCCAGAACCTGGTGTCACAGGCTACGGGCGACTAGTAGAATATACACAAAAGAATAATACACTATCCTACTGTCTGAATTAGGATAGACAGAAACAAAAAGTACAAGAAAGGACTTCTTCAGCTGCGGATCGGCATGAAAGAGAAGCAGCTCACCGTAGAAGTCCCCAAGCGTGCTTACTGATGCGCACCAGGATGATGTCCAGATCCACCTGCCTCAAATCCTGTACATTTAAGTACAGAAGCGTAGTATGAGTACATAAACCACATGTACTCAGTAAGTATCCCGTCTAATCTCGAAGAAGTAGCGACGAGAGGTCGACTTGATACTTACTAAGGTCAAGACAATATAATAATAAAGTGAGATATACAACATGAAGAATTTCCAATAACACAAGTTTAAGAGAAGTGTCATATTCATGTTCTTGACATAATTAAACTACCAGTTTTCCCTTTTTCATATTAAACAAGTGATCGTGTCATATCTAAATGTAAGCATATAAATCATGCACAATCATGCCGAGGTCGACGGCCCGCTCCAATAGAAAATAAATTATGCACTGCTGAGGGTCGAGCGGCACGAACCATAGATGCATCTATTCTCACCGAGGCGATCGGCCCGGTCCATAATCATCAAGAAAATATCAGGAAAGCACATAAGGCTCAATTACATACAAGGGAATTCCTACTAAGACTCAACAAACTCATAAGTTCACTTTTCATTTCCTCCAGTCTCTAGCAAATCATAAACNAAGACCTTTTGATCTTTGACTGAACAACTCGATTAGTAGAGTATTACACTAGGAGCAAGCCTATGGTGTATCTGTGTGGCATGTGAATGTTCTTTGCTGAGAGTGAATGAATTCTGTCTATCTATGGTTCCTTGTTGCTTAATTTATTGTGTGTGGAACTTATCTCAGATTTGTGATATGAGGGCATGTGACTCAAGAAAAAAAAGTAAGTTTTCACCTCTGTTAGAGTAACTAGAGTAAGCACGAGTGTGTCATGGCGTTAGAGCCTGCATCTGAGTGTGACTGTTGCACTGCTTAGGTTATTCGTTCATAATGGCGGGTATAGCATAAACTTGGGGCAATGCATCCAACGGTTAGGCCTAGAAGTGTGGTTTAACTTGCTCGAGGACGAGCAAAGGTTTAAGTGTGGGGTGTTGATAATAGGTGAATTTAACTATAATCAGGCCCTAAAGAACCACATTCTTGTATAGTTTTGATGATAAAAGTGATAACAAAATACTCTGATTAGTGCTTTTCATGCTTTGCAGGTGATATATGACAAGAGAAGGCTATGGAGTACTTTTGGGATCAAATATGGAGAAAAAGAGGCCAATCGTAAAATTTTGCCAAATGAACCAAGTGAAGCAGCTCAAGCCATGCCTGAAGAAGGACTGCCGCGGTTCCGCCGCGACCACGGCAGAACCGCGGTAGATGACTGTCGCGGATAAGTTAAGATTCAGAGAAGGTGTGTGGCCGCGGTTTGACCGCGACCGCGGCAGAACCACGGCAGAGGCGGAAAAGTTCAGGGACTTAAGTGCAAAACACGAGATTTTTAGCCCAAAACCCTATTTTAAATACTAGACTTCGCCCAAAGGAGGCAAGAATTGTATTGGAGAATATTTTAGCAAGGAAAACAATTGTGAGAGATCACCCAAAACATCTTTCTTCTTTTCTTTGATTCTTCTTGCAAGTTTTATGATGAATATTGTTTTAGTTTGTTTACCCATAGTTATGAGTAGCTAAATCCTTTGTCTAAGGTTTTGATGGAACCTATTGGGGGATGAACTTCTTGTTTATGTGAATATAAATTGCTAGTTCCAATCTCTATTTGTTCAACTATGTGTTTGTTGTAGTTAATTGACAGGATCCTCAATTAGCTGTGCCTATTTAGTGTGCATAACTCTGGAGAGAGTGCATATTTAGGTAATTGTTGAACAACACCACTCCCAAAGTATATGAGGGATCAATAACCGAGGGTTTAAAGGCGGGATTAGGGATAACGAAGCCTTGGGTGTAATCTAAAGTGAATTGTGTTAAATAAAGCAAGCTAGTGTATCTCGGGAGAGTGCAACTAGTAAATTACTGTGATTACTCGGGAGAGATTTACGGTAAGAAGAGCGTTCATGATTGATAGAGATGTGTTGGTAAATTTGTATGAAGCATAAACAGAAGGAATTCCATCAATAGGGGAAATCAGTACCTTAGCACTTTCTCATTATTGTTTACAGCTTAGCATCTTTAATTTGTAGCTATTAGTTACTATTGATCTTAGTTATTAAAAACACCATCAACTGTGATTCTCAACGTTTGGGAAATTGATTCTAAAGAGTTTAGTAGGTCTAAAGATAGTGATTGATAGGTTAATTCTCTGTGGATTCGACTCTGGGCACAATACCAGGTTATATTTGCAACGTCCGCATTGTCCTTTTTATAAGGCATAGTTGGGCGTGATCAAGTCACCCTGCTCAAAATCAATAACCATGCGAAATTCGACATCAAGTATCCAAAGTGCATTACCATAACCACGGAGAGCAAATAATACAATACCACAATCCGGAAAGAACATAGCCAACGCGCAATCAATCATGCAATACCCAAATATTCATCTCGCTCAAATTCCGCTATAAAGCCCAAATAGAACCGCATCGTGTGTGCATATAACCCACGAGTCGCAACTCCTTATAGCATAGAAGAGTAACTCACATATCTTCTCAGAACACGAATAAGCTCAACAACGACCGAATGGCACATCCCTCAACAATAGCAATATGAAGCCAACCAATCCGACTCGGTGTAGAATACACATCCTAATTGGGCCTACCAATGCACCCCTCAAATCAGTTTTAGTCACCCACAAATAGATAAATAACCCTCAGAAAGTCCACAATGACTGAATCATAACACATACTATCATCTGGCTAGCTTCGGCCACGACTTCACAGTCCACAACCATGAAATAATCTGCTCCTGAGAACTCCAGTCTCCAAATCCATAGAACACACGAATCATCATATATGATCCCAACTCCACTACCCAAATGTCTAACACATTTCTCATACACGATATCCCATGAGGAATACTTCTATAATTCTCCCGTGCCACATAGCAATATCTGAAAATCAACAGTCGATCAACCAGGAGAGTGCCGCAACACCGACGAAGTATCCATAAATCAAAACACAGTGCGCCTTCTGAAATGTACACTCTCTTCAAGCAATACCAAAAAGTATCATTCACCCAGTCATCTGAAACCGTCTATGATGCCTAAGGATTCAGGATCTTCCTTTCAAAACAGAATCGCGACCTTGCACATGCAAATCTCAATCCTACACAACGCACCACCCCTATTATGCCATCATATGAGAAGTACGAGAATCTCATGATCAACTCTGAGTCACACGCAAACTACATACTCAATTAGCCCGGAACCTTCCATTTGATCTCATCCAGGAGGAGATCACAATACGCAACACGTTCCACATACCAGTAGGAAATATACACCTCGAACCGTGGTAGAAACCACTGAGAACTCTTTGGAATCCATTTGCACATAACCAAACGATCATAACCGAATCTCTCTAACTCAACCAAGTCACACACGTCACCAAAACTCAAGAGAATTACTGCGAAACACCTGTAGAGACTCGCCACGTCATAAGTACCCAAATATTGAATATTTTAAAGTAAAAAGTACAAGTCTTTAAAAGAAAGGAGAAGAAATTGAGATTCAAGGTGATGAGAATATAAAGAAACATCGCCTAGACTGCGAAAATTCCTTTATACATAATAGTCACTCGAATAGTGATGGTTCGCACATATTTTTCGAATTAAAAGTATTTTAAAAAATAGTACAAGTAGACAACAATATTTTAATCGATGTACTCAATCAAATAAAAAGAGTTATTTCTTTTTCAAATGCATATATTGCATATAGAAAAATATTAATAATTCTTATAACAGTTGCACATGCGGAAAGAAACTTTTAAAAATTAGAATTAATAAAATCTTACCTAAAATTTATCTCAAGAGAGAGATTAGAAGAAAAAAAAAATCTAAAGGTTATTAATAAATAACTTTTCATCTTAAGGAGTTCAGAAAATAAACTTTAAATAAAAATATATACGATTTTAAAAAAAAAATGGATCTCTTATCAAGATTTTGCTTTAGACCACCAATTTTGTTGAGCCCCATGCCTTAACCTTTTTCATTCTTGAAGTTCTTATGAAAGATTATGATTTGCAAGGATAACCTTCTAATACGTTATTTCTGTTACTAACTATAAAAATCCAGGACAGGAGCATATATATATATACAAGGACATGCAAGTATGGACAGTAAAAGCTATAGTTAATAAAAGTTACTGCATATAGTTATATTAGAAATACTTCACACCTATTGATCTAAACTTTCAAATTCGTTTTTTCATATACTAGTCTTAGGGTTCGCGCTTTGCGCGTGTAATCTATAGTCATGAATATATAACTTTTAAATATTACATATCCATATTCACCAATGTGTATGAGTTATTAAAAAAATTATAGAAAAAAATGCAAGGTCCTAAAAATGATGAATGTTAATCCTATTTAGCTAACTTATAAGGAAAAATCATGTCCTACATAAATTCTCAGATGCTTTATTATGAATTCTTTCTTTGTCCCCACTTATCCAAGTTATTTAATTGTCTTCTTAATTTTTGAATTAATTAGCATATGCTTAATATAAATAAGTGAAATGATAAGATCGTATTTATATATCTCGTTATCTCCTCCTAAATTAGATTATTTGAACCTGGAGAACAATTGCCAAGTTTTCTTTCAAAAGTTATTTGTAAATTTGAAAAATAATATCATGAAGTTGAAAAATAATTAAATTGAACTTTTTATTCCGTTAATTAAGAGCTTAATTATATAGCTATTTTAATATCAAAATTTTGCGGTGTTTGTTAGTTTTCAAATTATGGTTGGGCTATTGTTCTATTATAAGTTTGGTCATTTCCTTCCATTAATTGTATCCACATCCTCTTAGGAAATATAACACGTAAACATTTATATTATTAGTATTGTAATATTATAATATTATATATGGTAAATGTAATTTATTTTGTTATCCTAAATATTAGTTTTTTTGTGTAGTCGTTCAAATAAGGAAAACTTTAATAAGTAAAGTTTTAGTTGACTTCAAAATGCAAAATATTAGGAAAATAATTAAATGATTATTTTGTCTATTGTGAATTTTATTTTAAAAGGGTAAAAAAGACGAACGACATTTCACTAAGGGCCTTCGTGCTTTTAATATAGTACTAGTTTAGTGTACGTGCGTTGCACGTGTGCCTCACTCAAGTAAATATATGTGCAAAAACAATGTGTTTGACTACAGATGCTTCATCCCAGTTTTTTTAAGAGCCTGTTTGGCCAAGCTTCTAGTATGTCAAAAGTACTTTTTTTGGTCAAAA
>NW_017670408.1:170034-250796 GCF_001879085.1 Nicotiana attenuata | reverse complement strand
CAATGATTGTTTCTTCCAAATTTGTGTCTTTTGGGTGCTCTATGTCTTGATTTATAGGACCATTAATAGCTTCTTTTAGGTTTTCTAAGGGTGTGGCCATTTGGCTACCCTTTACTATGTCCGACACAAACTACTTATTTTGCAAAAGTACTTTTTCATAAAGCACTTTTGAATAAAAGCGCTTTTTAAAATAAGTAGTTTTTGGCAGCTTGGCCAAACGGGCTCTAAATCAATTTAGCATTGATATATTTGTTAATTTCCATATATATTAACCTTGTATTATATTTTCAATTGTCATAATTTCAAAGGGGAAATATTTAGAAAAAAATATGGAAAATTATAGTTTTTGAATAATAAAAATAAATCTAGTCATCTAAAAATAATTTAGGGTTATTCTCACTATTTCAATACTATTTTATTCCCTTCTTTTGATTCTTCTGCTTGTTCTCATCTCAAAAAAAATTTATACAACAAAATTGGCATGAGAATTATATAAAAAAATATCAAATTATGAATAAAGTTACATATGAACATAAAAAATGCTAAGCATATTGGAGTTTAAACCAATAATTAAAGTGTGGATCATAAATTAATAGAATTATGTCATCATGCCAATAAAAAATTTACAATAACTTTGAGATACATGGCACATTAAAAACAATCTAAAAAATTAAAAGAGTTCATTCCCGCGCGCTTTGCGCGTGTACTACATATTAAGAAGTTTAGAAACTTTAAAAAAATTATATAAATATTATTAAATTTTGTATACCCAACGTTCAAAATGTAATTATTAAGTGTCATTTAAAAAGTATTTTTAGAATAGGATGTTGATTAAAGAGTATACTAATTGTAAATATTAAAATAATTTTATATCTAAATATAGAATTTACTGTAATATTTTATATTTTGGTACATAAATTTTATAGTATGAATCTTTGAAAGGCTAATGACATACTATTTTATAGCCGAATAATTAAACATAAATTTCCAATTTTTTTTTCATGTTACTAAGATAATTAAATAATATAAACTAATTGATTTTAATTTTATCACCAATTATATATCTATAATTAAGAATAAAAAAAAATCGAAGGAGATTCGATCGACACTATCTAATATAGTATAGCTTCCTACTAATTAGTTTTTTTTCACTTTTGTTTTTATTTATATTAAATTATATAACACTAATTGATTATAATTTCATATAAACGAATAATTCAAACCTACAGCTAGTAATAGTTATGTTTTTACTTATTCTCAGTGAAACTTTTTATTTTGGTATTCCTTGTCTTTTATAAAATTAATATATCACATAATTAAAATAAGGAAAGGATCTTATGCGCAAAATTTAGTTGAAAGATTAAATAAATTTCCGAACAAGGTGTATGTATTTGCATTAATTTTTTTATTTCTTAAAGTAGCTTGAGATTGATATTCGTAACTTTCAGGGTATTGCGATTCAAAAGAATTTTTAGACAAAATCCAACATTATATAATTTTTGTAGTGTTTTATTTTAAATCGAACTTAATAGTGCTTTTTTTTGGTTTTATAATTATATAAATCTGATTTTTCCTTTTTTATTTAGTTTCAATTTGTAAAATAAATGTTAGTATATGAATGAATAGACTTATCAAAAAGTTCAATATATTCCAGTTTGGACCGGAGTGCTAGTATTTTACCTATGAACCAATCATTTAAATACTCAACCAAATAACAAATCAATCATATATATTATCTTATTGAATTGAACATAAACTTAAATTTTAAAATATAGCTCATAAAAGATGCTCTAGTTTTACCACTATATTAATGACGTAAAATATCCATGTAAACTTTACGTTTCCATATCGAGATGTTACACAGTTTGGAAAATTTGTATTAGTTATAATTTTAATTGTTTTAAAAGTCCTAAATATTTGGACTTCTTATATAGTAGTATTTAAATAAGGAAGGATTCAATATACAAAATTTTAGGTGATTATAAGATCCTAAATATATTAGGTAAATAATCAAATGACTATTTTATTTAATGTGAACTCTATTTTAAAAGGGTAAAAAAGTCGAACGATATTTCGCTAAGGGCCTTCGTACTTTTAATATAGTATAGATAACTGAAAGTTATAATCTAGTAGTCCAAAGGAGAAGAAGAAGGGATAGAAGGTGGTAGTTGTTAATAAATTATTACTATTAAATGATGAGTTGTGTGTATAAAATAATAATAAAAAAAATGGTAGGTAAAGTTTGGGTATTGACCAGAGCTAAAAATGGTGAAGATATCGACAGCGAATCACCTCTTATCACACGAAACCTACAAAGACCTTCATATATGCATTTATCTTAATAGCGGAGCCATAATTTTTAGTTAGAGATTCAAAATATAAAAAAAATAATACGCGAAAAGCTAATATATATAACCTTGTATACAGAGTGTAATTTTACGACAAAAGAAGCTTAGATGAACCCCTTCAGATTAACCTAATGTCTATGTTCCTATAAAATTAGAATTAACAAGAAAGTATTATTAATTTCTACTCTAATTAAGCAAGACGATTAAATATATTCCTAGTACGGATTTATTTTCCGGCGCTCAAATCCTTCGCCCGTTGCTCCGCACATACGTAATTCCCCAATTTTCAAAACATCACAATTGAATAATTCCTTATGGAGAAAATGACTTCTTCACTTTTGTCAACCAAAATGGGTCAACAGTCCGTTGCCCCTTCTTGCTTCTTGTTTCTTGCCTTTTGCTTTAACTTTCATTTTCTACAGTGGAGAAAAGTCCAATTAATCATAGTTTATTAGTTTCTCCAACTTCCAATTCTTCTTATGGAGAAAAGTCCTTGAGAATCTTGTGGAGGCATCATTGGACGTAGGTCCTACGTCATTCAAGTAATTTTACACTTGGAGAGTTCATCGGATTATTTTCAAGAACTTTATTGTTAATTTGTTACTCCCTCCGTTCTAATTTATGTGAATATGTTTGACTGCGTACGGAGTTTAACAAAAAATAAAGACTTTTTGAATTTGTGGTCCTTAACAAGTCAAAAAAGGGTCCAGAGTATTTGTGTGGTTATAAAAGGTTCTCATTAAGGGTGGAATTGGAAGTTTAAGCTAAATTATTTCCAAATTTAGAAAGAGATCATTCTTTTTGGAACGGATCAAAAAGGAAATAGGTTCACATAAACTAAAACGGAAGGAGTATATATTAAAAGGGACAGTTCTGATAATAAATTACAATCCGAGATATAGTAAACGAGTTTGAATTCCATTAGTCCTGCGGTTACTAATGTCTAATTGAACTGTTTCCGTTTCCATTTAGCTATGCAAGTTTTTTTTAATAGAAAAGAGTATTATCTTAATTTGTTAGAAGGGCAAATTTTTGTAGTTATTTTGATAAATATATATACCCGACTCAAAAGATTCAAAAATCACGACCTACCTCATAGGATTTAACTCAAATTTCCATTAGAGCAAATGAGCAAAAAATATTTAGATTACAACTTTTGCAATCTAAAATTCCAGACTCTAACAGTCCCACGATGTTTCACACTTGTAAATTACTACTCGTAAATGTAAAAGTAAAACAATTAAGATAATTGTACTTTTCAATGGAAGATAATTCTTGTACCATCATATCAGTGTGATTCCTGTAACGATCCGATCAGTCGTTTGCTTTCTAGAATTCCGTTTTCCTATTTAAGACTTTCCGTATGTGTGTTTTCTTGTTTTATGACTTGCGGGGGCGAATGGTTTGGTTTTAGAGGAGTACGGAACACTTAGTTATGTAATAATGGCCTAAGGTGGCCAAGTTTGACTTAGGTCAATACTTTAAGTAAACGACCTCGGAATCGGGATATAAAGGTTCCAATAGGCTTGTAAGGTGATTTTAGACTTTAGTGTATGTTCGGATTGAGTTTCGGGTGGACTGGGAGCGTTTTGGCACTTATTGTTGGAAGTTGGCATTTTGAAGGCTCGAGTGTTTTCTAAGTTTGACTTGGGGTGGACCTTGGTGTTATCGAACTCCGTTTGGCATTCTGAGCCTGAGAATAGGTTCATTTTGTCATATTGGACTTGTGTGTGAAATTTGGTTTCATTCCGATTTGTCTAAGTATGGTTCGTTGGGTTCAGAGTTAGTTGGAAGAAGTTTGAAGTTTAGAAGTTAATTAGTTTGGTTTGGGGTACGATTCTTGGTTGCGATAATATTTTATGTGTTCCCAGATTTGAAGTAGGTCCAAATTATGTTTATGGACTTGTTGTTATAATTGAACGAGGTCCCGAATGATTCGGATAAGTTTCGAATCATCGGAGCAATGTTTAAGTTGGTAGATTTTTGCTGGTGTTGGTGTGCTTCATGATCGCGAAGGAGGCCCCACGATCACCAAGAAGGAATTTAGAGGGGCAGTTGTTGCTCTTCGCGAACAAGAAGCTCGCCACGCGGACGTGATTGAGTGCCTGTCTCCTCTTCGCGATAGTGGATGAGCCTACGCGAATGCGAAGAAGGAAGAGGAAGGGAAGGACTGGCAGGCTTTGGCTTTCACGAACGTGGCAGTGGGTCCGCGAATGCGAAGATTTGGCGGGAGTGTTCTTCGTGAACGAGATAGGGTATTTGCGAATGCGAAGAAGGACTTCTTGGCAGGGGTAGCATTGGCCTTCGCGATCGCGAGGGTGCTTCCGCGATCGCGAAGAGGAAGGACCTGGGCAGAATATAAGTTTCATTTTGGATTTAGGATCATTTCATCACATTTTCTTTCGTCTTGGGCAATTTGGGAGCTTTTTAAAAGGCTGTTTTCATCAATTGTCACTAGGTAAGTGATTCCTATTGTAAGCTAAATACATAAATTATATGGGTATTTTAACACAAAAATTAGTAGATTTTGAGGTTTTAGGTGAAAAACTTAGGATTGGTAAAAATGAGATTTGACCACAATATTAGTTATGGAATTGAAAATAACTTATATATTTGAGTTCGTGATGCCATGGTAATATTTATCTTCGAAATTTTTTGAATTTCGAGCACGTGGGCCCATTGTTTACTTTTATTGATCTTTCGTATAGGGTTGGGAAATGATTCTAATAGTTAAATTATGAGTTATTGAATATATTTTAATTGTTTTGCACGTTCCTTTGGCTAGTTTCGAGTTACTCGGCATCAATTGGATGTGTTAGTGAAGTGTTGGAGTCTAATAGTGGACTTGGAAGCATTATAAGTCTCTTGTCTAATCTTGTAAGAGAGAAATTATCCTCGTAGGTATTCAAGTTGTTATGTGCTACGTATTATGAGTTCTATGTACGTACGAGGTGACGATCGTCCGTACATAAGTTAGATTCTTGGTTATGTCCGGGTAAACTTAGATCTACACCATACCTTAACTGTAATACTTGAATTGATCTTGCCTGTTTGATTACTTGAATTATAACTGAGCTTGAGACTAGAATTTATGTATTTGACCGAGCCTCTTGGCTTTAATTTTGGCAGGATATTTGATTGTTGGTAAAAATTATGCTTTCTCTTGCATTCGTATCCTCGTGTTGTGTTTATGTGATCAGTAGTTCCATATTTTCTTGACTCACACGTATCTTCGAAAATTGGGCTAGTGGCCCGAGGAGAGTTTCTTTTTTCCTATGGGATCAGGCCACTAGTAAGTGTCGATATCGACCCCCCGTCACTACTTCTTCGAGTTTAGACTGGATACTTACCGGGTATGCGTTGATTTACGTACTCATACTACACTCTGTACTAATTGTGCAGGTACAAAAGACAGGTACGTCAGGTGGTCACTCAAGCGCAGTGCATCTGTCGGAGACCTAGTGATGAGTTGCTTCCCATGCTTAGACCCGCAACACCCGGAGTCTCATTCCCCTTACATTTTATGTATTCTACCTACTTTCACTCCATACACTAGTTGTAGTGGTTTCGTATATTCTATTAGTTGCTCGTGCCCTTGTGACACCAAATTTTGGGAATTTTTAGTAGATGTTCATGGTTGTACATGATATTTATGTCAACCCGCTTTATATTTTGTTCATATCTCGTGACTTAGTAAGAATGCAAGTATTTTATCATGATTTCTAAACATATCTCTGCTTTATTATTGTAATTCTGAATTTTAAAAAGTGTTATGAACAGTTGTTTGTGTTGATGGTTCATCGTTGACTTGCCTAACAACAACGTTGGATGCCATCATGGTCTATGGTGGGAATTAAGTCGTGACAACTTGGTGCCAGTTTGTTTGGTGGGAACAAGAGGACCTCGATTGACTACGGTCCAACGTTCATAGTCTTCAGATGTTAGGAAATCCTCCATCCTTGCCTTCCACCAACTGTAGTATCAGCCATTTAACATTGGTGGCCTAGTAGTAGACTGTCCTTCGTTAATTTAGGTGGTGCATTTATCTTTCAAGATCTCTCAAGGTGTTAGCTTGATCTGGAAAAACCTTCTCTGATACCAATTTTAATTTAAGTGCTTCCTAGAATTTGCCTATGTTCTTAGTTCTTTACTTATTACTTTAAGTGCAGTGAAAACTAAAGTACGAATAAGTAAAGGGCGCAAGATTTAACGTGAAAAATTATCTGACTTAAAAAATACAAAAATCACAACCTACCTCGTAAGGTTTAACTCTAAACTCCACCAGAACAAATACGCATAGAAAATATTCAAATTACAACTCTTGGAATCTAAATCTTACACAACTCCATACTCTAACAGTCCTATGATTATCTCACACTTGCAAGTCACTCTTTGTAAATGTAAAAGTAAAACAACTAAGACAACTATATTATTCAGCAGAAGATAAACAACTCAAGTTACATGTGTAACTGCAAAGGACCAAGTACTTCAATCTTATTCTTCATACACTTGCTGAGTGAACTGGGATTAAGCACTTCAAGAGTATTGCTTTAGAAAATGCTTGTTCGTAGTATTGCACGAGCTCTCAATATATGTGAAATACATTCTTGCAAGACAAAGGACAAGAATATATTCACACGTTAGTTAATCAAATGAATCTGGTAACCAAGAATTTTGGAGTTGTAAATA
Source organism: Nicotiana attenuata (assembly GCF_001879085.1). Lineage (NCBI taxonomy): Eukaryota > Viridiplantae > Streptophyta > Magnoliopsida > Solanales > Solanaceae > Nicotiana > Nicotiana attenuata. The sequence continues at coordinate 243,759 of NW_017670408.1, read as the reverse complement.
TGTAAGGACTCTAATTCTACTTGAGGATCTTTTCAAAATTTACATTCTACCTGTTGTGCCTGAGATCATAAAAGATATTTATTCTTAAATACCTCAGTTAATCAGAATATACATAGTGGAGATCTTCTAAAATATTGCACAACAATACTCTATTCTTGTTTACCTCGAAAAATGTGAGTAACAATTAAGATATTTAGTGGTTTTAAAGATACGTGATATATTCTAATACTAGTGATTATACAAGTAATAATGAGCTTAAGTAGGAAGAAGTAATGAACAACTTAGACCAACAATGAAGTATGAATAATAAAGTGAAAGCAATAAAGCTGAAGAACGCTTGTTGAGCATGTTAAACAAGAAAAGCAGAATAGAATATTTTATTGCAGTGAATAATGTGTTCCCTTACAAAATAATTGGGGTCCCCTTTATATAGGAGGAGAAAACCCCAATATAGTACATTCCTCATAAAGGTAAAGAATTCTATTTGGTACAGGTGTATAACGGCCTAGTACGGACCTGTACCATTTCGTACAAACCTTATCCTTCAATTAATGCCCTGGTCCACGTGTCCTTGAGAAATTCCCGCTCTTTCTTGATTGACTCGAGATTATGCTACCCTCGATGCAAGCCGTGTCAGGCCTTTGATCAGCTTCCTCGAGGTAGGTGTCCCTTAGCCGGATCTGACCCCCACCTCGAGTCTCCAGGACTCGGACCTATAGCCCGATTAAGACTTCAAAAACATGCTCATCGATTTTGACCGTATACAGATAGTCCCCGCGTTTCTTAGAATGGAATGATATGAAACGATTTTGACCTCGATTCTCTCAAACCTCTAGTGATGACTTCATGCCCGTGACGTAGCGCCTGAAGTGATCAAAATGTCCCGTCGATTCACTTCCCCAAAAACATTGAATGTATGCCAACATTGGTCGGCCACTTGTGCCGCCGAACCGTCACCGACTTTCTATAAATAGGGGGCATCTTGGCTGAACAAAAACTACACATATTCCTTCTTCATCAACTTTTAGCCCTTTCCTTTCTCTATCTCTTCCTCTAATCACCTTTTTTCATGGTTCAAATCTGTGACAACAAAGTCACATGACAACAACTTTACCAGTTACACTAAGGCTCCCCTTTTTAAAGCTTTACCCCACTAAGTGGGATTATACTGGATTGTTGTTGTTGTTGTTGCCTCGATACAACGAGAGAATGGCGCCGAATTCTTCCCGTATCAGAAGATATGTGAACTTTACACAGCTGCTCATCTCTCTTAACTTCAACCTGGTGTGGCGCTTCATTCCTTTTGCTTTCCATGAAATGAGGTGACACTATCATCTACTAACTTTTGCATCCCACACCGGTACAACATCTCAAGAAGTGGTTTCAAAACAGTTATGCTGACAAGACCCATACTCGCAAAGTTTTTCACCAGGCCACAATTTTCTCTAAAGATCGAGATGGAGTCCCCGAGGAGGAGGTTCTTGAAGATGCCGCTCTCGGGGATATGCCCCTAAAAGTAGATTAGGTTCTTGGCTTCTTATTTTTGCTTCTTTGTTTCTGTGTAAGGGCCCCTCGTGGGCTTTGTAAATATTTTTTATCAATATAAAGAATTTCTCTATTTCATCTACGATCCGTGTTGAATTCCATTCTGCCTTCGTTTGTGAAAAATCCGAGTGTATAACTCTAATGATTAGTCTGAATACTGGACCCGGAATAAAATAAACCCTTAGGTTTTTAATCGACTAATATAATACCTCTTAAGGTTCTTTGTTAATCCTCGAGCTAAGCTTAGATTGATTTGATGCGAGCTTGGGACACCGGGACTTCTGAGTCCGAGTTGAGCGAGAGCAAGGTCTCGAATAAAGTTAGCTCTTTTAGGCTTCGTAGATAGTCCCCAAGTGAGAATTTCTCGAACGCGGGTAGCCCTTGGGCTTAGTAGTCGAGTGAGTACTCGCTCGAACTCGAAATAAAGTTAGCCTTTAGGCTTCATAGGTAGTCCCCGAGTGAGAATTTTCTCGAACTCGGGTAGCCCTTGGGCTTAGTAGTCGAGTGAGTACTTGTTCGAACTCAAAATAAAGATAGCCCTTAGGCTTTATAGATAGTTCCCGAATGAGAATTTTCTCGAACTCAGGTAGCCCTTGGGGTTGATAGACGAGTGAGCGTTTGCTCGAACTCGAGTTGTAGGCTGTCCTTAATGATTTTTGATAAATTAATTTCCCGATGCCTTGGTCCTGATGCCAATACCATGACGTAAGCAATTGAAGTGACTGAAAAGTTGCTTTCTGTATGATTCCTAAAATCATTAATTGGAGGCGGCTGACGGTCGGCCTTTTGGCTTCCTCAGCACGCTTAAACAATCTTTATAAATAGATAGATCCCACAACTTTACAAACATTATTCCACAGTGCTTCCAAGTTTCATTTAGCCTTTTTCAATTTCCTTGAGCTCTCCCTTCTTCTTTCTAAAAACATTTTTCATCTTCTCGGATCTACCGCATAGTGATGGCTAAAACTTCTAAATTTGTTCCTCAAAAGGAAAAGGCTCCTTCATCTTCTCGATCGACTAAGAGTAAATCGGTAGTGCCACCTCGTATCGAGGAATGCATCCCCTCGCCGTGTGAGATAACGTCCGATTTCAAAATCGAAAAACCAGTTTCCACACCAGGCCGATGCGAGCCCATGTCTCGATATATTTGTTTGGTGACGAAGGCCGAACTTAAGCAAGTAAGGGAGGATTGCAAACGGGACAATAAAGAAGTAGTGATTCCTTCCTCTGATGAAGATATCACCACGTATAAAGCGGGGTACCTGAGCGTATATACTTACCCGTTTACATTGGGCCCTACAATTCCAGCTCAAGGTCCCATAGACCTAGTTCTCCTCGACATTTGCCAATGATACCGAGTGACGCTCGGCCAGATATACCCCTCCTTCTAGCGAATTATTTATTTAATCAGGTTCTTTTCAAACCAAATCGAGGGGATGTCTTTCACCCTCGATCATCTGATCAGATTGTACAGTCCCCGACTTTATCGTGGGGGCTTGATAAAATTGCAACGCTGATCTTTAAAATTCCTTTTCTCTAGTATCGATGAGGACAAAGACCGTGGGTGGATGAGCCAGTTTGTCCGAGTCAAGACCTCTGATCTGATTCCTACTGATTGGATGCCTTTCTCCGAGGAGTGGAACATGAAACGTGAGTATACCCTGCTTTCTTTTCTTTTCCCCGACTTTATAATTTTCTTTGATCTAACCTCTTTATGATGGTGTAGCCGCTGCTTGGTTTCTCGAAGGGGTCCCAGACCTCGAGGGCTGGGTCCGAAAGCTGGCCTCCGCCTCTTCTTACTCGGAGTGTTGCTGGCAAGTTTTTGCCAAGGGTCAATGGGAGGCAAAAAATCATGGTGGGTTCTCTTGTTCGATTTTCAGTGTTTCTGTTACGTGATACTGAACTCGATTTCACATAGGTCTTGGAGATGCCGTTGAATTGAGGCCGGTCCCAGTTGGTGAAGTGGAGGCTTCGAAGCCTCCCAAAGAAAGAAAAAGGAGGAGAGAGCCATCCGAAAATCCCCCGATGCCAAAGAAAAGCTTGGCTCCAAAGCCTAAAGCCGACACTGCGGCCTTATCTCCGGAAATGGCCCAACATCTTCGGGACCAGGAGGAAGAAGAAGATGACGATTGCCTCGTAAAAGAAAGAATGCTAATACTTCGAAGCCCATCGAACCAACGGCGGCTGATGAGGCCCACTCCAGAGCTGAAGAAATCTCCGAAAGGAGTTCAAACAAAGTCCCCGAACCATCATCCAGAAAGAAGGAGCCTCATTTAGGAGATCAAGATAAGGGCGAGACCGAACATCCTGACCCCGAGCCTCTTTAAATAAAATAGAATGCCCCGAGTGGATCACTCGGGGTGATCAACGTGAATGATTCTCCCCCTGGCCTCGAGTTCTCCAAGGGGCAAATCTAGGAGGCTGTGAATATGAGATCTTCTAGAGTGGAAGTAAGCCATGAAGGGCACGACATGTTTCAAGAATGCCTCGCAGGTCTTGAAGACAGCCCCGACCCCGATGCTTCTTTCATTTTTAATGAGGTACGTAGACTTTTCAAGCAAGTTTTCTGTTTCCTGTGCCTTTGTTTTAGCTTCTCCGAATCTAACTTTCCTTCTTTTTCATGAAGGCTATGGTGCTCCATAAGAGGGAATTTTCCAAGTCCCGAGACGATCTTGCTCGGTGCGAGGCCGAGCTTAAGAAAACTTTGGAGGAGAGGGACGCCGTAAAAGCCTTATATTCTAAGAGAGTGTTGGAAATCTACGATATACGAGTTGAATTGACGCAGGCGTGTCAAGGTTGAGCCGAGTATGTTGAGAAGGTAATATAGCTCCGGGAGTTTGTTACACACTTGTTTTGTTTTGCTGGCTGACATCTTTAATTTCGCAGTTCAATCAGAAGGCCGACTTGGAGGCGCAGCTTCGGGAGGAGCTTAAGATGAAAGAAGCCGAGGCCCTAGGGTTGAGGAAAGGTATGGACGATCTCGCTTCTGAGAAGGAGACTCTAAAAGAGCAGTTAGCTTTACTCGAACGCCAGCTTCGAGGTGCGAAGGAGGAGAGCCTAGCTCGGGGCCTCGAAATCGAGGAGCTTAAAGCCAGATCTGCTGTTGTACTGGCCAGGGCCAAATCTGATGCTGCGGCAATTATAAATTCGTATCGAGCTGACGTCGAAGCAGCTAATTCTCGGGCAAAGGAGATCTCTTCTACAGCGGAGGCTAAGTTGTCAAGTGCCCTCGACCATGCTAGGCGACAATCCCGGAGGATGACCCTCGAGAAAATACATGCTCGCGGCTTCGATCTTTCAGCCGATATAGAAGCGGGGAAGATTTTAGAAGAAGAGGCGGCCGCTCTGCTATCTGATGAAGATGATTCAGCAGTGTCTCTGGGAGTGAAGGATACGGGGATGGAGTCCCCGAGGATGAGGCTCTCGAAGATATGACTCCTAGAGATACAGCTGCTAAGGATGCGACCCCGAAGTAGTTTTAGGTTGCTTTATTTTGTTTCCTCGTAAGCCTCCCTTGTGTAAATATTTACTGTAATCATCTTTTGGAGATATGAGGGGAACTTTTAATCTCGTCTTTGGCTAGTGCTGGTTTTAACATTGCCTGTATTCAACATTGCCTTTATTTATGGAAAACTTCGTTTGAATGACTAGTTTGAGGATTGGTTCGGGGCATTATAAACCCTTAGATCTTTATCAATAGGTATAATAATTTTCGAGCCGAGTTTAAATCAACTCATTGTGGGCTCGGGATATTGTGAACCTCGATTCCGAATCGAAATTAAAGCGGAGTCTCGAACTATAAATTTTAGGCCCTTAAGCCCTTTGAGGTGGGCCCTTAGGCTCTTATATATCGGCCCTTAGGCTCTTATATATTAGCCCTTAGGCTCTTACATATCGGCCCTTAGGCTCTTCTATATCGGCCCTTAGGCTCTTATATATCGGCCCTTAGGCTCTTATATATTGGCCCTTAGGATCTTATATATCGACGCTTAGGCTCTTATATATCGGCCCTTAGGCTCTTATATATCGGCCCTTGGGCTCTTTAAGATGGGCCGATTCGGCCTCTTAGAATGGCTATATAATTTTCCCCTCGTTTTGGCTTAAAAGACTTAGTGAAAATTTAATTATGCCTTAGCATGTGTTTTTCGCACCCGTAGGTTTTTCGAGGGTTCGACATGTCGGAACCTTATTAGTGATTTGTTTGTGTAAACATAATCGAGCACCTCTTGAGGTGTTTCCGAGGGCCGATGTTATCGAAACCCTTGGAATTTTTGAGGGCTCAATTTATCAAATCTCTTTGTATTTTGCTTTTGCCGAGGGTAGCCTGATTTAACCCGTTTTTACAAAGTGTTTGAAGGCCTTTTAATTTATAGCAGAAGTCGGACGTCTCCGAGCCGCATTATTTGGCCGTAGCCTTTATATGACCGTAGTCTTTTATTTGGCCGTAGCCTTTATATGACCGTAGTCTTTTATTTGGTCGTAGCCTTTATATGACCGTATTTCCCGATAACTTTCCGAACTTGTTCGAGAAGTTAAACCCTGAGAATATTGGTCTTGGCCTTTGTTTCGAAGGGGTGCATCTTTGAGGTCTTATTAATTCGAATTTGTATGGCAGTCCCCGAGTATTTGGGGGTGCTTCTATGTCTTGGCTTTTAAGCCGTTTCCCGTAGGATTGTAAGTGTAGAGCTTGTATGAGACACAAAGTATTTTTGATATAACCTGAATGCTTCTTCAAATAGTCGTTACATGCGTACATGTTTTGCTGCCGCGGCTCGACTATTATATATGGACACGGTTTGTTTGACCGTTTGGCCCATTACAAAGTTCTCCTACCGAGACCTTCTTAGGCGTGAAATATCTTTCCCAAAAATGTAACCTCCAAGGGTGATGCCCCCAGTATTCGAGGTTGATTGAAAAGAAGCCTTGAATACTTGTTGATCGTTTCTCGGGTAGCATATAAGTGTTGCCTCGTTAAAAACCTTGTCGGTAAAATCCATTTGGGACAAAATCCGAGCTAAGGGAAAACGAGTGCAACGCATGCTTTACGACCTACGGCCTTTGTGCAGGAAGGGGTATTCTCAAGATCACGAGCCTTTGAGAGCTTCCATTGTGACAAGCCTGTAAGATCCTTTATAAAAGACTCCGAGGTCTTTCTATCCGTGACCATGGTCTCTCCGAGAGCCTTGACCTGGTCGGGGATAATTTTGATGCCCCGATTTGATACCACGAAGGCCGAGAAACTCATCCGCGCCAACTCTGAGGGAACGCTTCTCTGGGTTCAGCTTAGTGTCGTATTGCCCCGATATGTTGATTATTTCCTGCAAATGAATCAATGTGGCCCTCTGCGCACAGGGACTTAACCAGTCATATCATCAATATGAGCTTTAATTATTTTACTTGTTTATCCTTCGAGCGGAACCCCTGTCTGTCACGACCCCAAACCACCCCGGTCGTGATGGCGCCTATCACAGTACTAGGCAAGCCGATTCAACATTTACAACATCGAGTTCTTTTATAAATTCATTTTTATAATCAGATAAATCTCAAATCTCTCAATTTGATTTATATAAAAAAATACGCGAAAAACAAGTATGTAAATACATCAACACAGCCCGAATCTGGTGTCACTATTAATGAGCCACTAAGTACAACTCAACACTGTCTGCTTAATACAAAATAAGTCTGAAATATAAAGTACTAGAATAGGAAGGAGAAAGGCAGGGCTGCGAACGCCGTGCAGCTACCTTGCAATCTCCGGATAAGACTCTGAAGGCAACGATCAGCTCTCACTCGGAGGCTTTGGCACCTGGATCTGCACACAAGGTGCAGGAAGTAACGTGAGTACACCAACTCAGTAAGTAACCAAAGTAAATAAAGGCTGAGTGCAGTGACAAGAATTTAAAATCATATACATACTTATCAAAAATCCCAACAGAAATATCAAAGTCAAAATCTGTAGTTCAATAACCAAATATCTCGTAAAAACTCCCGTTTCAATGAAAATCCTTTAAAGCATTTATTCAACATTTTTCAATAGAGGCTCAGTATAAAAGAAGAGTGAAAACAGAAAATCTCATAAACAAGCCCCCCCGGGTAAAGTATCACTCATAAGAATAGCCGCTCGGGCAAGCCTCTCAGTCACTCGTGACTCAACTCTCGTCAATCAGTACTCACACTCAGCACTCCCGCTCAATAGATATCTCATAAAAATAACCGCTGCGGCGTGCAGCCCGATCCGTAAATATATATAGTCGACTACGCTTAGTGGGGATGTACAGACTCCGGAGAGGCTCCTACAGCCCAAGCGCTATATCGCTGCGGCGCGTAGCCCGATCCAACATATCGGTGCGGCGTGCAGCTCGATCCATATATATAAATATCGCTACGGCGTGTAGCCCGATCCATAAATATATATATAATCCTCACCATCAGGTCCTCGACCTCTCTCTCTCAGTCATTAACCTCACAGCCACTCGGGCATTTCAGTGAAAATTAGGTCCAAACAGTTTTCATATATTTGAAAGTAGAGTAATAAAACTGAATCAAATAATAAACAAGTAAAAATCATGACTGAGGATATGATTTCAATTCAAAATCGTGTGAGGAAAGTAGTAAATATCCCTAAGGGTCCAAACAGTTCGGCACAAGGCCCTAAACATGGCATTCAACCCAAGTTAACAGATTCATTTCTAGAACATATGGATATCATATAAATTTATCAAAACATGCAACTCTACAGTCGCCACGGGATGGACCAGGTCACAATCCCTACGGGTGCACGCCCACACGCCCGTCACCTAGCATGTGCTTCACCTCATTTATCAAAACAGTACGAAATTTCGGGGTTTCATACCCTCAAGTCTAGATTTACAATCGTTACTTACCTCGAACCGGATGGAAATCTACTCCGCAATGCCCTTGCCTCTCGACTCGGCCTCAAATCGTCCCAAATCTATCCAAAATCAGAATCATAACATCAATACAAGCCAAAGGGACAAAGCCCATGCGAAAATCATCAAATAAAACTCAAAATCCCGAAATTAGTCAAACCCGACCCCCGGGCCCATGTCTCAGAATCCGATAAAAATCACATCAATAGAATCATTCTCCCACGAGTCCATACATACCAAGAACATCAAAATCGGACCTCAAATGGTCCCTCAAATCCCCAATTTTTACCTCTCCAATTTCAAGCCCTAACTTCCCAATTTTTCACCCTTAATCTCATAAATTTCCATGTTTAATCCACTGAAATTCACCATAGATACAAGTATTAGGTTCAAAAATCTTACCTCAACAAGAATCCCCTTGATTTCCTCTTCAAAACCCTCCAAAAGCTTCAATCCCGACTTCAAAAATGGTGGAATGGGCTATTTCGCGAAGGGGAGCTTATATACTTTCTGCCCAGCGATTTCCGCACCTGCGGGCAAAATATCGCACCTGCAGTCATCTTAACCGCATCTGCCGTTTTCATTAAAGTCCTCAGGCACCGCACCTGCGACCCAGGTCTCGCACCTGCGGCTTGCAGATGCGGTCTAACTTCTCGCTCCTGCGACCATGTTGCTTCTGCGCTCAGGATTCCGCTTCTGCGGCTCGCACCTGCGTTTCCCAATCCGCAGGTGCGGTTATGACAGAACATAGCAGCTTCAACTGCTCCAATTCAAGTCTAAACTTTCCAACAACCTTCCGAAATCATCCCAAGGCCCCAGGGAACTCAACCAAAAATACGAACAAGTCACATATCATCATTCCAACTCATACCAACCCTCGGAACACTCAAAACAACATGAAACACCAAATCACCCTCGGATTCAAGCCTAAGGATTCCAAAACTTCCGAATTCCGTAATCGATCCAAGAACCTATCAAACCTCATCCGAATGACCTGAAATTTTGCACACACGTCACAAATGACACAACGGACCTACTCCAATTTTCAGAATTCCATTCCGACCCCAATATCAAGATTTCCACTACCGACCGGTAAAATGCCAAATTTCCAATTTCGCCAATTCAAGCCAAAATCTACCACGGACCTCTAAATTACATTCCGAACACGCTCCTAAGTCCCAAACCACCTAACGAAGCTATCTGAACCATAAAAACCAAATTCCGAGATTGTTTACTTACAAGTCAACTTTCGGTTGACTTTTCCAACTATAGCTTCCAAAGTAGAGACTAAGTGCCTCATTTCACTCTATGACCAATCCAAATACGGAACAACTGACACGACATGATGAAATACAGCTGAACAACACATAAAGAAGCAGAAACGGGGAGAACGGGATTGTGACTCATGAAACGACCGGCCGGGTCGTTATGTTATCATATTTAAATGGGGCGAAGCAATGCGATCTATATTATCAACACGAAACTAAATGAGTTTTTCTTGAGAGCGGGGATTAATCTCGTTCCCAGGTGTACCTTTCTTTTCAGCGGTTGGCTTGGTAGCATCGGGTATTTTTGGGAACAACGAGGGTTCAAGGATCTGGGGAATTCCTTTCTTCGCCTTCGATTACTTGTTATTCTGCTTCCGTCAAGGCTCAGAGCTGTGACTACTACTTAGCCACTTGCTTACCTTTGGAGGTCGATGTCCCCGAGGCCAAGGGTTCCAGTATCGGTACCACTTCCTCGATTGCGAACATCTCTTTTGCAGCATGCAGTTCTCCGTGGACTGTTTTCACTCCTTCCTCTGTCGGGAACTTCATCATCTGGTGGAGAGTAGAAGGAATTGCCCTCATATTGTGTATCCACGGCCTCCCGAGGAGTGCGTTATACCTTATGTCACCTTCGATGACATGGGACCTGGTGTCTTGTATGCTCCCGGCTATGTTTATAGGCAAGATAATTTCTTCCCTTGTTGTTTCACTTGCCATGTTGAAGCCATTCAGCACCCGAGATGCAGGTAAAATCTGATCTTGCAGGCCAAGTTGTTTCACGACCCTCGATCTGATTATGTTCGTCGAGCTACCTGGATCCACTAAAACACGTTTAACCTGAATTTTATTCAAAAGGATAGAGATTACCAGGGCGTCGTTGTGAGGCTAGGATACGTCTTCCGCTTCCTTGTCGCAGAACGATAGAGCATCCTCGGGAACATATCTCCGAGTACGTTTTTCCTTTGTGATGGATACTTTAGTACGTATGAATGTAGGTCCCCATGGGACTTCAGCTCCACCGATGATCATGTGAATGACATGTTGAGGTTTTTCAGGTTCATTCTTCCTATTTGCATCTCTTTCTCGGAAATGGTTTTTCGCCCGGTCATTGAGAAATTCACGAAGGTGCCCCTCGTTAAATAGTCGAGCTACCTCCTCTCTAAGCTGTCTGCAATCCTCGATCTTATTCCCGTGAGTACCATGGTACTTACACATTACTTCGGGGTTTCTCTGAGAAGGATCTGTCTGTATGGGCTTGGGCCATCTAGTATCTTTAATTTTGCCAATGGCTGAGACGATACTTGTGGCGTCAACACTGAAGTTGTATTCTGATAATTTGGGAGCCTCCACTGGTCCCGAATGCCTGTCGGACCCGGTTTTGCCCATGAATCCCCGGGAGCTTTGGCCTCGATGTACTCTTCGATCGTTCCGAGGTGAATTACGCCTTGAGATGTTCCTTTGATCTTCAACATATGGTTAATACCGTTCCTTGTTGAATCTTGATACCCGGTCTGTGTCCCTCGGGGGCTTGGTCGCGAACCTGCGAGGATGAACTGAGCCCGAGGGGGATCCCAACTGGTCGTCCTCGACCCTAATTTTTGACTGGTAGCGATTGTGCACATCCGACCATGTCACAGCTGGATACTCGATCAAGTTTTGCTTCAGCTGTCGAGATGCTATTGAGCTTCTTTCATTCAAACCTTGCATAAAGTCCTGAACTGCCCAGTCATCGGAGACCGGGGCCAATTCCATCCTTTCCTTCTGAAACCGGGATACAAACTCCCTTAGCATCTCGTCATCGCTTTGTTTTATTTTGAAGGCGTCCGATTTTCTCGTGGCCACCTTTATGGCCCCGACGTGTGCTTTTACAAAGGCATCCGCCAACATAGCAAACAAATCAATGGAGTTAGGAGCTAAGTTGTGATACCAGATTATAGCTCCTTTTGATAGTGTTTCTCCATACTTTTTTAACAATACTGACTCGATTTGATCATCATTCAATTAATTTCCTTTGATCCCACAAGTGTATGAAGTAATATGTTCATTAGGGTTAGTTGTTCCATTATATTTCGGTATATGAGGCACGCGAAACTTCTTGGGAATAGGCATCGGAGCCACACTTGGGGGAAAAGGTTTTTGCATGAATTTTTTGGCATCTAGAACCTTCAAAACTGGAGGTGCTCCCGGTATTTGGTCCACCCGAGAGTTGTAAGTTTCCACCTTTTTATCGTTGTCTTCTATCTTCTTTTCTCTTGACTCAATGCTTTTAGTCAATTCCTCGAGCATTTTCATGATTGTGTGGTCAGCCCCCGAGCTGCTTTCATCGGGCCTTTCCAGCACTGGTTTATGCTGTGTGTTTACTGGTTCGGCGGTGTTAGGAGTTCTGTTCTGACTCTGAAGCTGAGCGATGGCGACTTGCTGAGCCTGTAGCATCTCGAATATCACTTGGAGGTTGACTCCTCCTTCTTCCATCCCTCGTGTTTCCTGGCCTCCGGCCTGGGCTTCCCTGTGTGCATTCCTTACAGGGTATGTGCCTGCGTCCGTGTTTAGAGCGTTGCTGGAGCTGATATCAACTGGCTCCACATTTGGCACTCCCTCGGGGTTTACGAGTGGTACACCGAGCCCTATGCCGCTGCTTTTTCTCCTAGACCTTCGTCCTCCTGAATGGGTGCATTCTGTGTGCTAGACATGATTAAGCCTTAAATTAAAGAATCATTGACAAGAAAAAGTGTGAAGAGTGACGTGTGTTATCAGAAAACTAGCACTAAAATAATCACTATTATCTTTAGCCCCACGGTGGGTGCCAAACTGTTACCTCGAAAAATGTGAGTAACAATTAAAGATATTTAGTGGTTTTAAAGATACGTGATATATTCTAATACTAGTGATTATACAAGTAATATTAAGCTTAAGTAAGAAGAAATAATGAACCAAATCAATGCTGTTGAAACAGTAGGGGCCTTGAGCTCCTACTCAGAGACCTCAAGGTCAGCTTAGACCAACAATGAAGTATGAATAATAAAATGAAAGCAATAAAGCTGAAGAACACTTGTTGAGCACGTTAAACAAGAAAAGCAGAGTAGAATATTCTATTGCAGTGAATAATGTGTTCCCTTACAAAATGATTGGGTTCCCCTTTATATAGGAGGAGAAAATTCCAATATAGTACATTCCTCATAAAGGTAAAGAATTCTATTTGGTACATGTGTATAACGGCCTAGTACGGACCTGTACCATTTCGTACAAACCCTATCCTTCAATTAATGCCCTGGTCCACGTGTCCTTGAGAAATTCTCGCTCTTTCTTGATTAACTTCGAGATTATGCTACCCTCAATGCAGGCCGTGTCAGGCCTTCGATCAGCTTCCTCGAAGTAGGTGTCCCTTAGCCAGATCTGACCTCCACTTCGAGTCTCCCGGACTCGGGCCTATAGCCCGATTTAAGACTTCAAAAACATGCTACTCGATTTTGACGTATACAATTCTTTTATTAAAAGTTAGAGCAGTCTAAAGGAATTATCCACTCAACCTGTTAGAACATGTGCAATGCACATGTTGTTAATAATTAAAACACATATAACTTAACAAAAGCATATGTGTTATAAAATAAAAGCAATGCAGTAAAATATCAATAAGAAGAGATAGAAAGAAGGAAGAAGTCTATTCTTCTTTCACTTTGGTGTATATTTCCATTGCAATTACATGGCCTTTTATAGGCATAAAAAGTAAAGATGATTTACATAAAATAGGAGATTTAATCTTTAAGCTATTCACAACATGGGCATCCAATGTAGCATCCAATGTACAAATTATTCATAACACTCCCCCTTGGATGTCCATGTAAGATAATGTGCCTCATTAAGAACTTACAAAAAAAATATTGGGATGTACATAGTTATTTATAATATGATTGCTTGCTGCCTCATTAAAAACCTTACCAGGAAGACCCAGCGGGACAAAACCTTGGTTAAGGAAAAGAGTGCAGCGTGTAGTTACTCCCCCTGATGAAAAATCACTTAATGTCTCGAAGACGACGCATTCCAATCTTATATATCAGCTTTTCAAATATTGAGGTTGGTAATGCCTTAGTGAACAGATCAGCCAAATTATCACTTGAACGAACTTGTTGTACAACTATTTCACCATTCTTCTGAAGATCATGAGTGAAAAAGAATTTCGGTGAAATGTGTTTTGTTCTATCTCCATTAATATATCCTCCTTTCAATTGAGCTATGCATGCAGCATTGTCTTCATACAATATTATTGGAATATCCTCTTTCGAAGAAAGACCTCATGTTTGCTGAATGTGTTGAGTTATCGATCTCAACCAAACGCATTCTCGACTTGCTTCGTGAATGGCTATTATCTCTGCATGATTTGAAGAAGTAGCAACCATAGTTTGTTTTGTTGAATGCCATGATATGGTTGTACCTCCACTTGTAAATAAATAGCCTGTCTGAGATCGACCTTTGTGTGGATCATACAAATATCCTGCATTTGCATAACCAATTAATGATGGCTTGGATTCATTTGAATAAAATAAACCCTTATCAATGGTCCCTTAGAGGTATCTGAATATATGTTTAATACCATTCCAGTGTCTTTGTGTTGGCGAAGAACTAAATCTTGCCAATAAGCTTACTGAGAAAGCTATATCTGGTCGGGAATTATTGGCAAGATACATTAATGCCCCAATTGCACTAAGATATGGTACTTCGGCACCAAGAAGCTATTCATCATTTTCATGAGGTCGGAATGGATCTTTCTTTATATCAAGTGATCTCACAACCATCGGGGTACTCAATGGATGTGCTTTATCCATATAGAATCGCTTTAAAATCTTTTCGGTGTATGTTGATTGATGGACAAATATTCCATCTTTCATATACTCAATTTGTAGACCAAGACAAAATTTTGTCTTTCCAAGATCTTTCATTCAAATTCTTTCTTCAAACAGTCTACTGTTTTTGGAAGCTCCCCAGGAGTTCCAATGATATTTAAATCATCAACATACACGGCGATTATAACAAATTTAGATCCAGACCTTTTTATAAAGACACAAAGACAAATTGGATCATTCTTGTACCCTTCTTTCAACAGGTATTCACTCAGGCGATTGTACCACATATGACCTGATTGTTTCAATCCGTATAAAGATTTCTGAAGCTTTATTGAACAAGTTTCTCGAAAACTTTTATATGCTTCTGGCACTTTAAATCCCTCAGGTACTTTCATAAAAATTTCGTTGTCTAATGATCCATACAAATAGGCTGTAACAACATCCATTAGATGCATATCAAGTTTTTCTTGCACTGCCATATTTATGAGATACCTGAAGGTGATAGCATCCACTACAGGAGAATATATCTCCATATAATCAATTCCAGGCCTTTGGGAAAACCCTTGTGCCACAAGTCGCGCTTTATATCTAACGAATTCATTCTTATTATTTCGTTTTCGCACAAAAACCCATTTATACCCTACTGGCTTTATGCCTTCAGGTGTTCGAACTATGGGTCCGAAGACTTCACGTTTTCCAAGTGAAGTTAACTCTGCCTGGATAGCGTCTTTCCATTTTGGCCAATCATTTCTCTGTCTACATTTATCGACAGATTTTGGTTCAAGATCCTCATCTTGTTGCATTATTTCAACAGCAACATTATAAGCAAAAATGTTATCGATAACAATATTATTTCGGTTCCATCTTTTCCCGGTTGAGACGTAACTTATTGATATCTCTTCATTCTCATTATTTTCAGGTACCTGGACCTCCCCTAAGGTCTTATCATTTGTTACGTCTTGGGGCTCTTCTTGAGCCACTACCTCTGTATTATGTTCACTTTGATCACTTGCTCCTTTTCTTCTTCGAGAATTTTTATCTTTAGAACCGATTGGTCTACCACGTTTCAAGCATGGCTTAGACTCATTAGCTTTAATTAATTATCCTGCCGGGATATCAACTCGAATTGGAGCATTAGCAGCTGGAATATGTGACTTAGTCACCCTTGGTAGGTCAGTGAATGCATCTAGCAATTGATTTGCAATATTTTGCAAATGAATAATATTTTGAACCTCTTGTTCACATTGATTTGTTCGAGGATCTAAATGAGATAGTGATAATGCATTCCAATCTATCTTCTTTTTCAGCTGCTTATTTTCTCTCCTTAATGTTGGATATACTGATTCATCAAAATTGCAATAAGAAAATCTTGCCGTAAATAAATCTCCAGTCATCGGCTCTAGATATTTTATAATAGAAGGAGATTCATATCCAACATATATCCCCAACCTTCTTTGAAGACCCATCTTTGTGCGTTGTGGTGGAGCAATTGGAACATATATCGCACAACCAAAGATCCTAAGATGGGAAATATTTGGCTCCTGACCAAAAGCCAATTGCAATGGGGAGACTTTATGATAACTTGTGGGCCTTATCCGCACAAGTGCTGCTGCGTGCAAAATAGCATGTCCCCATACTGAAATGGGAAGTTTTGTTCTCATAAGCATTGGTCTAGCAATTAATTGAAGGCGTTTGATCAATGATTCTGCTAGACCATTTTGTGTATGAACATGAGCAACCGGATGCTCAATTGTTATCCCAGTTGAAATACAATAATCATTAAAGGCTTGGGATGTAAACTCACCAACATTATCAAGACGAATTGTCTTAATTGTATAATCTGTAAATTGTGCTCTTAGCTTTATTATTTGAGCCAACAATCTTGCAAATGCCATATTGCGAGTTGATAGTAAGCACACATGTGACCATCTTGTAGATGCATCTACCAAAACCATATAATATTTGAATGGTCCACATGGAGGGTGAATGGGCCCACATATATCACCCTGTATATGTTTCAGAAATGCAGGGGATTCCATCCTAACTTTAATAGTTGATGGTCTAATAATTAATTTTCCTTAAGAACATGCAGCACAAGAGAATTCCTTAAATTGAAGAATCTTCTGATTCTTCGTTGCATGTCCATGTGAATTCTCAATTATTTTACGCATCATATTAGAACCAGGATGGCCCAACCGGTCATGCAAAATAATAAAATTATCTTGATTAGTAAACTTCTCGTTTACTACGGCATGTGTTTCAATCCTGCTAATACTTGTGTAGTATAAGCCGGAGGAAAGAGCAGGTAACATTTCAAGCACATATTTCTTACCGGATATTATTGTAGTAATATAAAGATATTCAATCTTTTCATCATTTGTAGTCTCAATATGATAGCCATTTTGGCGAATATCTTTGAAACTTAATAAGTTTCTTTGAGATTTACTACAATATAGTGCTTCATCAATAGCCAAATTTGTTCCTCCTGGTAGTAATAAATTGGCTCTTCCAGAACCTTCAATTAATCTTGTACTACCGGATATTGTATTAACATTGGCTTCTTTCATTACCAAATAAGAGAAATATCTCTTATCTCTTAAAATAGTGTGTGTTGTAGCACTATCCAGAAGACATATATCATTTTTATTAATCTTGAGTCCAACTGAAGACTGGGAAATTTTCATATTCTTCATAAAAAAAAACAAAAAATACATCATAAGAAATATGAAAGACAAACAGAAAAAAAACATTAAGAACTACATTAGGAATGTAGAAACTAGCAACACATGATGCATTAGGAAAATACACTCAAGAAAAATAAACTAGTTGCAAACATAAAAAAATAACAACTTTTATAGCTTCATTCCCCAGTAAGATGATTAGTTCTTCAGTCAATATCCTCAAAGAAGTCTCCAGCTTCTAAATGAGTAATATTTGCTAGGCCTCCAAAATCATCATCTTTATATGCAAGATGTGCCTTAGAATCATATTTGTTTGAGGGACCTACTTCATCATCATTATTTTGAAAGGTCAAGTGCGCCTCCACATCATTTTTTTTTCTTTCTGAGGGAGGCTTGATAAAGTTTGACAAAATGATCTGGCGTACGATAAATGTGTGCCCAATGACCTTTCATACCACATCGGTGACACATACTAGTTTTACCTTTTGAAGGATTAATTTGAGAACCCTTATTGTTCTCCAGTTTATTTCCACCATAATGACGATAATTGTTTCGTCCCCTGCCACATCCACAGTAATTATTTTGTTTTCTTTCAAACTTATCATATGCTGCTACCACATTTACTTTCGGAAATGGAGCTGACCTAGTGGGTCGGGCTTTATGATTTTTCATTAATAGAGTATTATTCTGCTCTGCCACAAGTAGGCATGTGATTAACTCAGAATATTTCTTAAAACCTTTTTCACGGTATTGCTGTTGTAGCACCACATTTGAAGCGTGAAAAGTAGAAAATGTTTTTTCCAATAAGTCCTCATCTGTGATAGTGTCTCCACATAATTTTAATAGAGAACTTACTTTAAAGATAGCAGAATTATACTCACTTACGGTTTTAAAGTCTTGCAACCTTAAATGTATCCACTGATACCGAGCTTTCGGTAATACTGTAAGTTTTAGGTGATCATACCGATCCTTCAAATTAATCCGTAATTCAAGTGGATCTTTTACGGTTAAATATTCAGTTTTTAACCCTTCATGTAGATGATGACGAAAGAAAATCATGGCCTTCGCTTTATCCTGATTTGATGCTTCATTTCCTTGTATAATAGTATTTCCAAGACCTTTAGTGTCGAGGTGAATTTCAGCATCAAGGACCCATGATAAATAGTTCCTCCCGGTGATGTCAAGTGCCACAAATTCAAGTTTTGATAAATTTGACATAGTGAAAACTATCATAAAAGATGAATAAGTTAGAGAAATAGTTATAATAATAAACAATTAATTAAACAAAACGATTAAGGGAAAAGAAATGAAAATAGAGCTATATCATGTTAACAATCTACTATTTCATTTTATTCTTGCCATAAAGTAGAAACTACATACTGTTTCATTTCACTTTATATTATTGATATATATGTGTTAATAGAATTGAACGTGACTAACATTATTTATATGTTCCAATAAATATAAAGTAATTAAACTATAAAATTATTGCTTGTCAATTCATTTCTCACAGTTCTTCAAAATGCCTTAAACATATGTTTTGATCCAGGGAGTCCATGAATATTATAAGTATGTCATTAGTGCGTAGCTAGTTTGATGACTTTGAGGTCCTCTAAGAGTTGAGCACTGAAGGAAATAGTTATTTTATCACTGCAATGTACTTAAACTATTTAAGATGCCCAAGAGCACAAGTAATCTGCAAACAGTGAGCATATGATATGTACTGCCATAAATAAAATGATTATAATGATACATACCTTAATAAAATATGGCTCAACTTAGCGGGAGTTAAGAATAAGATTAGAGCTTCGTGCTGATAACGTGTTATAAAATAAAAGCAATGCAGTAAAATGTAAATAAGAAGAGATAGAAAGAAGGAAGAAGTCTATTCTTCTTTCACTTTGGTGTATATTTCCATTGCAATTACATGGCCTTTTATCGGCATAAAAAGTAAAGATGATTGACATGAAATAGGAGATTTAATCTTTAAGCTATTCACAACATGGGCATCCAATGTAGCATCCAATGTACAAATTATTCATAACAATATGGAAATTTTCTTAGTACCAAAGGTTATTCAGTTAAGCGCATGAATAAAATCAAATAATTAGACAAAAAAGTAATCACTATATTGCAATGCCTCACTCAGAACAACTATAAAACCGATAATGTTATATGATAGTGAATGTTTGGCCATTACAATCTACCATATGAATTTGAGGAGTGTTGCAAATATGCGAATGATAAAATGGATGTAGCGGTCATTCAAAAATAGATAATGTTGGCCCAAGTAAAGGTTAGTTTTGAAGATTGACAAAGGAACTCAGGATGAACCAGGTCCATCACTCAGGTGCACAAAAACGGGCAGATCCGAGCATGTGGGTTGCACGTGAAGGAGATAAGCTTAACTTGGTGTATTTAATATCTCCTGATCGAAAAGGTTGCATAATTGATAAGGAGTAGGAGTCCTCAATCAAAGAGAACACAATTCAAGATAGGGAAGGAGTTAGAAGTTGAAATCAACTAGAACTCTTCCACCAAGGAAGAGTTGCATCAGAACTCTAGTTATTTCTTCATCCACTAACTCTATAAATTGCAGGATGTTCTCACATTATAGGTGTTGCGCAAAAACGCAGAAGTTAAACGTGAATTGAGAGCAAAATAGCAAGGCTTTTTGCAAGCAGTTCGTGTGTGATTCAAGTGTGCAAACCTGAAGCTACATGAACCAGATTGAAGAACCAGCTCCATAAAGAGATTTATGTGCCTTTCTTTATTTCTAGTTCAATTGTAGTAGGTGTTTTCATATTGTACCTTTCAGCTTTATCTAGAAGCAATTGTGATAGGTATTTTGAGTATTCAAGTTAGAGTTAACTTGAAGTTGTCGCAACAGTTAGAGGCTGGTTGCTACAACGGGATTAGAGGTAATCCTTAGGTTTACAAAGAGTTTTGTAAATGCTGTTTTGGCTCAGTGATTTAGTGAAGTGTTGGGAAAAATCCTACTGAGTAGTAGGTCTTGGTTTTTTCACCTTTTGAGCCGGGTGTTTTCCACGTAAAATTTCTGTGTTCTTTATTTTCTGTATTTATTATTCCGCAACAGTAGTAGTTGGAACATATAGAAGAACCAGGTCCTTCCAGAAGCAGTTTAAGCAAAAAATTGGGTACCACACAAATCACCCCCCTCTTGTGTGGTATTGACGTATGAAACATCAATTGGTATCAGAGCAGGTTATCTTTGAAGAGGCTAACACCTTAGGAACAGATCAAGATGAGTGCATCACCTGGAAACTGGGAAAGGCAATCCACTGATAGGCCTCCTCTCTTTAATGGCCAATACTACTCTTGGTGGAAAAACAAGATGAGAGATCACATCATAGGAGAAGATTATGAACTCTGGGACATAGTCACTGATGGTCCTCTAGAACCTACAAAGAAGAATGATGAAGGAGTGGATGTGCCAAAGACAAGGGCTGACTGCACTGCTGAAGACCTGAAGAAGTGGGAGAAAAATGCTAAGGCCAAGAAATGGCTTGTGTGTGGACTAGGTCCAGATGAGTACAGCAGGATCCAAAGTTGTCTCACTGCTAAGGAAATCTGGGACACTTTGCAAGTGGCTCATGAAGGAACACCTCAAGTGAAGAGGTCCAGAGGAACACTGTTGTATTCTCAATATGAGAATTTCACCACGAAGGAAGGGGAAACCATCCAAGAGATGTATACAAGGTTCACCACACTGACAAATGAACTTAAGTCTCTTGGAAGGGTTATTCTTGAAGAAGACAAAGTTGAGAAGATTTTGACAAGGGTACTGCCAATCTCTTGGGAAAGCAAAATCGCAGCTATTCGGGAATCAAAGAACATTGCCACTCTTAAGTTGGATGAGCTAATTGGAAATCTCACTGCCTATGAACTTAGAAGGCAAACCATGAAGATGGATGCACCCAAGAAGGAAAGGAGCATGACATTCAGAATCACTGAAGGTGCTGATCTAGAGGAGGATGAAATGACCGTGATCACAAAGAATTTTCAAGAAGTACCTAATGAGAGGAAATGGTCCTTCAAGAAGTGGAAGCTACAACAAACCAAGGGTTCCTGAAAAACAAACCAATGAGGGGTGTTACAAGTGTGGGAAGACTGATCACCACATCAAAAATTGCCCTCAATGGGAAATTGAATGGAAGAAGGAAAGAGCTGAACGAAGGAACAGGAAGAAGGAACAGGTTCAACCCAAGAAGAACAAAGGATCAACAAAGGCTATGGTTGCTGCCTGGGGAGAAAGCTCAGATGAGGACTCAGAGGATGAAGATGGAGATGAACAAGCACTTATGGCAATTGGAGAATCTGATGAGGAATCTAAGGTAAGTATAATTCATCTCCAAGACAAGAATAAATTTTTGTCTAAAAAAAGGCTATCTGAGTTACTCCTGGATTTCATTGATGAATCTGAGGATCTAAACAATGAAAACAAACAGCTGTCCAAGGAGTGTGTGATTTTGAAAGCTAAGTGCAAAAATCTTGAACTTAGGGCTAGTGAAAGTGAAAGTAAAAATGTTGAGTTAAAGAACCGGGTTCATGAACTTGACACCACAGTCCTAGAGCTTAAATCTGAAATTCTAAAATTGAAATTAGGAACTTGTAAAAAGAAATCTGATCACACACAACTCACTTTAGAAGAAAATGTAGGAAAAATGAAAGATGAGTTGTACAAAAGAGATGAGCAGATAAGAGTCCTTAAAGAGGATCTAAAAAAGGTTAAGCACGAGCTACATATAACCTGTAAATGGAATATGTCCTCCGATGCTCTTTCATGGCTACATGAACACCATAGTAGCAATAAGAGAGGACTTGACTACGGGACCCCTGCACCTATGTGGGATCCCAAAAGCACGTACCTCACACTTCCTGAGAACAAAATTTGCACACACCGTAGTAAAACTGGTCTCTATAAAGTGAATGTATTGCAAAAGAAAAGGCTAGTCAAAAGAATAAAGAATTTGTTCAAGGGAAAAATAGGCTGCCAGGTTGGGCTAAAAAGAATTTGATTCACCCTTTTGCCTATAGAAAGGGACCCAAACTAGTTTGGGTTCCTAAGACTAACCCCTGATTTCCTTTCGCGGGTCCAAGTGAATGGGAGCAGCCAAATATGGTACATGGATAGTGGCTGTTCAAAGCATATGACATGAAGCAAGAACCAGTTCCTTTCACTTGAGGACCTCAAAGGAGGTAATGTCTCCTTTGGAAATGGGAAGAAAGGTGAGATCATTGGGGTTGGAAAGGTAGGTAAGACTGATTCTCACTCTATTGAGAATGTCTACTTGATAGATGGCCTAAAGTACAGTCTAATCAGTGTATCACAATTATGTGATAAAGGTAACTTGGTAGCATTCACCACTATCAAATATTTTGTGATTAATCTTACCATTGACAAGATTGTTTTATAGGGAAAAAGAGTAAACAATACATGCATTGTAGATTTGTCCACACTTTCCGAAAATGAACTCACTTGCTTAAGTGTGTTGGACAATGATCCCCTCCTTTGGCACAAGAGACTTGGACATGCAAGTCTGATTCAACTCAACAAATTAGTCTCCAAGGATCTGGTGATAGGGTTGCCTAACATCAAGTTCAAGGAAGACAAAGTTTGTGAGGCTTGTGCAAGGGGGAAGCAGGTAAGAATCTTTTTTAAATGCAAGAAAGTGGTAAGCACCACCAGAACGATGGAACTGGTCCATATGGATCTCTGTGGTCCAATGAGAACATTAAGCAGAGGTGGTAAAAGATATGTGATGGTGCTTGTTGATGATTACTCTAGGTTTACTTGGACATTGTTTTTAACATCTAAAGATGAAGCATTTGACATGTTTACTTCTTTTGTTAGAAAAACTCAGAAACAACTAGGTAATCAATTTGCATCAATTAGGTCTATCATGGAACTGAATTTGAAAATGCTAAGTTTGCTGAATTTTTGCATGCTACATCATAAATAGTTGCATGACTAGACCTCTTGTTAAGAAGATTCCCTATGAGTCACTTAAAGGGAGAAAGCTAAATATATCCCATCTTAGGGCATTTATATGCAAGTGCTTTGTGCACAATAATGGCAAAGACTCCCTAGGTAAGTATGATCCCAGAAGTGATGAGGGAGTATTCTTGGGATATTCTTCACATAGTAAAGCTTATAAGATATACAGTAAAAGAACTATGTATGTAGAAAAAATGTATATGTTATTTAAAACTAACATTCTTTCTGAGAAGCAGGAACAAGATAATGAAGAGATTGGGCTAATAAGAAATTCAAATGGTGAAACCATAGTCCAGCCTGAAGAAGCATCACAGGAAGGAACATGTGATGGAACAGGTCCTTCCACCCAGGGCAACATGACAGGGGGAACTGACTAGAGAGGAACTGATCCTCAAACCTCGAGGGAACCTGTCCATGAACCTATTCCTCAGTAACAAAACCAGGAAGGAACATCCAAAGAAATTGACACTCCTATTGCAACATCCACGAAATTGGATATAGATGAACCTGGTTCATCTGTTGATCAGAAGTTGTATAGGGGAATGATTGGTTCTCTTTTATATCTTACTACTAGCAGACCTGACATTGTGTGCAGTTTAGGTCTTTGGGCTCGATTTCAGGCAAATTCAAAGGAGTCCCACTTGACTGCTGTCAAGAGAATATTGAGATACTTGAAAGGCACCACTGACCTTTGCCTTTGGTATCCAAAAGGTAGTAATTTTAACCTAGTGGGATATGCTGACGCTGATTATGCAGGTTTCCTAGTGGATAGGAAGAGCACCTCAGGTATGGCACACTTCCTTGTTCATGTCTTGTGTCATGGGCTACTAAAAAGCAAAATTCAGTGGCCTTATCTACTGCTGAAGCTGAGTATGTTGTTGCTGCTTCATGGTTGTGCTCAATTGTTGTGGATCAAACAACCATTGATTGAATTTGGAATTGATGTTGGTTGCATCCCTATATTTTTGTGATAACACTAGTTCTATTAGTATGAAAAAGAACCCGATTCATCATAAGAGAACTAAGCACATAGATGTTAGGCACCATTTTTGAGGGACAACTATGAGAAAAGCTTGATCACTGTGGAGCTTTGTGCTACGAACAAGCAAAAGCTGACATCTTCACAAAAGCCTTAAGTAGAGATCACTTTGAGAGGAATAGGTTGGAATTAGGGATGATTAAGATCACCTAAAAGGACCAGTTCAAGGTTAAACGAAAAAAATGAAAGAAAAATAAATTGGTTAGAAAGTCTGTAATTGTGTATAATTAGATTAAATCTTGCTCAGTCTCATACTTTCCATAGTATACTCTTGTGCCATGTGTTAAAATGACTCATTAATCTCTAATGATATTTTCTCTATTTTGGCGAATTTAGACTCACACAAGAGAATTATCAGTGAAGAACCTGGTTCATCAAGGTAACACGGTATGTTTTCTGCACTCTGCATAATTTAAAATAACTATATTTGGATCATGAGCAGAGTCCTACCAAATACCAAACTCCTTTTGGACTTATCCGTTACAAGTGAACCAGTCCTGTTCAAAAGAGTCCCAACCGAATGGAAGTACCTAGATTCTAGGGATACACTCCAACGTCTCTTCAAAACTGAATTTCAGTTTGATTAAACTTCTAAGAGTTTGAAAATTTGTAGTTACCCCATCAATTATTCCCCTGTATATTGATCAGCTTTAGTGTATTCCTTACCTCATCTCTCTCAAGCCGTCAAAAACTCTCATTCTTCGTTCATCTTCCAGACACAATCTAATTCTCTTCTTTTCCATGCCCTAGCCTAGATATGTCAAACACCTCTGAAAATCCTTCATCAACACCACAGGAAACCACTTGCACACCTTCTACCACTCCTTCAATCACACCAATCTCTAAGAAAAGTAGAGTAAAGATGAGGACTTGTAAGATTGTCACTGAAGGAGAGCACATCAAGAAAATAAACAAGCAATTGAAAGCAGGTTGGGAAGAAGAATTCCAGAAATCTGAAGATTCATTTAAGTGTGCTACTAAGGGGGAAGAAAGTAGGTCTTCTGAAACTGAACAGGTATCTTCTGATTCTAAAGTTACTCCTGAGACAATTTTTGAAGTTGCTGCAAATTTGGAGAATAGATTTGTGCTGGTAGGATCTATAGCAGGTGTTGAGACTAAAGAATCTGGAGAAGTTGGTGGTAAAAATAAAAAGGGAAACAAAAAAGAGAGCAAGGGTGCTAGGAGTACTGTGAGGGAAAATGGTACAAGAGTGGTTGATTCTTCACCCACTCCTGTTGGTCTAACAAAAGAAACTGGTGCAATGGTTGTTTGGGGAGAGGAATTTACTGAAATAGAAGAGAGTGTGAGCAAAACAGGGGGAAGTGGGTCTGGCGAAGTTGCTGAGGGGTTGGTTCAACTTGGGAAAAATATAGATGAACCTGTTCCATCTGAACAGGAAACCCCCGCGGACCTACTGATAGAGTTATCAATGGCACCAAAACTCATGCCATTCCCTATGGTTTCATTCTCACAACTGTGCTTGTACATTTCAAGGTACCTATGAAGAAGTGGGAGGTTAGTACAAGAAAGGATCATTTTGGGATTAATACTCTGCTTGCTTGCGATTATGAAGTCAATGTCATTCTTACTGAACCTGGTTCATCTAAAAAGATACCTATCAATAGCAAAGTCAGAGTCTTGGTACAGGAGAGTGAGGCAAAGGATATTGAGATAGAAAGGCTGAAGACACGATTGGTTGAGGTAGAATCTGAGAGAGATGTTCTCAGAACTAAACTTGCAAGGGAAAAGGAGAATAATGATGGAATTCTTCAAGACATGCTGAAACTTCTCCAAGCAAATAACTCAGCCCTACCTCTTCCAAGCCTTAAGACTCCTAGCCTAGTGTAGATCAACCAGTGATCCAATTCGGGACTTTTTGTTTCTTTTGCTCATGTTTTCAGTAATTTTATTTCTTCTTATGCTTTGTGGTAGAATCTTATCAATCATCAATGACTGTTTTTGCTCTAACTGTTTGTTTATATTTCTTTGATGGTTAAAATTCTTAGTTTGATCTATGATGATTAATCCATGTTTGCATTTGAAGTAGCCCCAGTGGCCATGAGTAAGCTTTAAAATCTGGTTATCTCACATTTTTTATGCAACTTTTCGATGATGCCAAAAGGGGGAAAAAGGTTGTGCTTTAAACAAGTGATGTTTACACTTTGAACAGTGATGTTTATAACCTAATGTACCTGGTCCTTGATGATAAGTGATAAAAAGAAAAAATATTTCTAACATTGTGTTGATGTTGGGCTGAGTTGAAACAGGGCCTAAGCTTATGAAAGCATAGAGTTTGTCATCATCAAAAAGGGGAAATTTGTTGGCCCAAGTAAAGGTTAGTTTTGAAGATTGACAAAGGAACTCAGGGTGAACCAGGTCCATCACTCAGGTGCACAAAAACGGGCAGATTCGAGCATGCGGGTTGCACGTGAAGGAGATAAGCTTAACTTGGTGTATTTAATATCTCCTGATCGAAAAGGTTGCATAATTGATAAGGAGTAGGAGTCCTTAATCAAAGAGAACACAATTCAAGATAGGGAAGGAGTTAGAAGTTGAAATCAACTAGAACTCTTCCACCAAGGAAGAGTTGCATCAGAACTCTAGTTATTTCTTCATCCACTAACTCTATAAATTGCAGGATGTTCTCACATTACATGTGTTGCACAAAAACGCAGAAGTTAAACGTGAATTGAGAGCAAAATAGCAAGGCTTTTTGCAAGCAGTTCGTGTGTGATTCAAGTGTGCAACCCTGAAGCTACATGAACCAGATTGAAATACAAACATGGGAAATCGTTGAAATAGCTCTTTGATTGAAAGAGGATGATTCCTATAATACATTACTCCAGTCGAGTCCAATGGAATTTCAAAATAGAAGTNTAGAGTTAACTTGAAGTTGTCGCAACAGTTAGAGGCTGGTTGCTACAACGGGATTAGAGGTAATCCTTAGGTTTACAAAGAGTTTTGTAAATGCTGTTTTGGCTCAGTGATTTAGTGAAGTGTTGGGGAAAATCCTACTGAGTAGTAGGTCGTGGTTTTTTCACCTTTTGAGCCGGGTGTTTTCCACGTAAAATCTCTGTGTTCTTTATTTTCTGTATTTATTATTCCGCAACAGTAGTAGTTGGAACACAGAGAAGAACCAGGTCCTTCCAGAAGCAGTTTAAGCGAAAAATTGGGTACCACACAAATTACCCCCCTCTTGTGTGGTATTGNACGTCAATTTCTAAGCAACTGGTCATAGATTGAAGCTCAAAGACCATTAAAAATTCAATACAAAGTATAAGGAAATTGCACGCCAATGGAAATACACAAAGATATGGGTTTTAGGGTGTATGTAGAGTTGAAAAAAGAGAACAGAGAACTCGGGATGGATCCTTTGTGCATAACAACAATTGATAAAGAAACTGTAGCCGGAGGTAGTTTAATTCAAGGCGACATTGTCCAAATGGACGAAGCAGTTCAAAGGTATAATTTCGATACAGATGATACCCTTGCCCTTGATGTTGTCAATTCAGGCGAACCAATTGGGGTGTTCGAACTGGATAAGGATTTACTAATTTCAAAAACAAATCAAAGGGAGGTTATGGTTGGACAAGTATATAAGGATAAAGCTACATTGAAAGAGGTGATGGAGCATTACGCTATATCAGAAAGGTTTCAATTTCGGGTTGATAGGTCTAATGCAATCAGGTTTGAGTGTTCTTAAGTATTCATTATTTTTTTTTTGTATATTGTATTTCTGCTAGAAGTTGTAAAGCGTATGTAGGTGTATTTAGGTGTATTTGTGAATTTTTACTTGACCTTCACTGTTGTGCATTTTTTATTTATTATGTATTAGTAATACATGTATTGTTGTGGAGTATTACGCTAGTACAGAAGAATTGAATGTAAAATCAAATTGTATGTTTATGTATTTAGCTGTATTTGTGAAAGGTTACTTGACCTTCACTACTGTTCTTTTTTTATTTTTTATGTATTAATAATACATGTATTCTTGTGGATTAAAGTGGCTCTAACTGTTTTTTATTAAATGTATTAGTTGTATTAAAATGTATGCTTATAAGTATAGGTGCAATCCCAACCCCCCCCCCTCTTGTGTGGTATTGACGTATAAAACATCAGATAAAATTAAAAATAATCACATTTGCCAAAAGGTGTAAGTAGTACATATTGAGGATAAAATAAGAGAATGTCACTTGAGATACTTTGGTCATGTTCTGTATCGGCTTATAGATGCACCCCTCCGTAGGTAAACCTATGGTGAGTGAAGGTGTTACAAAGTACGGGATACTAAAATCACATGGAAGGAAGTTATCTCGAAAGACCGAGAAATTCTTAGAATTAATGCTGACTTAATTAGCTAAAAATAGGAATAATGGAAAAAAAAGATCCATATCTACAACTTATTTTTTTTATTTTTTATTCATTTAGTATGACCCTATCTATAACTAAAGCAAATTACAATATTAGAAAGAGTTAAATGATAATTTATGACCCTATCTACATCAAAATCTGTCATTATTTCCTTGTTCAGATCACCATGAAAAAGACTTCAGATTTTTCTTTTTTTGGTGGATTCATCTCTTTTTCTGTTTTTCTTCTTCGTGAATTGATTTTTGTTCTTTTCTTTGTGAGTCCATTACTTAATGGTCACTTAACTATATAAAATTATGTATAAAGTCATTTTTTTGTCATTTGTAGCAGAAAAGTCACTTACTGTGCCTACAGCACTCAGAAGGTCACTCAATCAGATTTCTCAAACTTTTGATTGTCAGACTCTTATTTTACCCTCTAAATTGTCAACTTTTATCATTTTTTATATATATTGTTATTTTTTCTCTTTTTAATCAACATTATGCAGGACTTACCTATAGAACAAATAAATTTTGGTTACAAATAAAAAATAAAAATTAGTTTTCTAGCATATATAATATCGGAATAATAATACAATTGAGCATAATTTTTAAGAATATATAATATATATTATAAAAATATCTTTATTTTAAATATTTATTTTTTATAGTACGTGCTGGAATATATATTTTAAAATTTTTATCTTTCTTCATTATCAATTGATAAATAAATTTTTGAGTTTTGGTTGTTAATGTCAAAATTATTATTTCGAACAAATTGTTCTAATTAATTTTTTTACTATGCTCAATATTTTATTATTTTAATATTATATATGTTTAAATGCTATTTTTGATTTGTAAATAAAATTTATTTATTCTATATGTAAGTCCTTAATATAAATTAAAAAGAGAAAAAATTTATAATATTAAAAACCTAAAAAAAAAAAGAATACAAAAGTTGATAATTAGAGGTAAAATATGTATTTGGCAATCAAAGTTTGAAAAATCTAGTTAAATGACTTTCTGAGTGCTATAGGCATAGTTAAATGACTTTGTTATTACAGATGAAAGAAAAGACTTTAGTAGGTAATTTCGAATAGTTGAATTACTATTTAAGCAATGTAGTCATTTCTTTCTTTATCTCTTGTCAAATTCATTGATAAGAGATACATTTGACTATTCAAGTTTCTTTTTTCAGTTATACGATAATGCATAAATGAAAAAATTGAGGAAAAGAGTGGAAACTTATTATATAAAAGGAGTAGAACAACTTTGGTAAAAGTGTATGGGAGAAATAATATATATTTGAAGTTTAAATATCAAACTTTCAAAAATTTAGGAGAGGTATCCACTACCCAGTCAAAAATGTGTTCGACTGTTAAAAGCTAATAGAACAAAGTTGTCACTAGTTGCAAATTTTTTGGTTTCAAGATATGGGTATGGGTAGGTGTTCGGTGTATTATTTGTCTTGCCTATATTTAGTATGAATATTTCAATGTTCAAAGAAAGAAAAAAGCTAGTAGAAAGAATCAATGAGACGCTACTACCCTAACTAATTATCCTTTTTATGACACTCTATTCAACATCGGCACGAGTTAGGCCCCTCCTTATTTTTCTTTTTTTCTTTTTTTCTTTTTTTATATTTATTCAATCGCGTTTAATTATTGTAAATCTATTTGATATTTCTGCTTTGGCTATACTTCAACAATTATACTTATGTTAAGGTTTTAGTTAAGGATTCAACTCCAACTAGCATCATGTGTTCGGGGTAAAATATAATATGATACGTGGTCATCTAAAGGAAAGACACGTGAAATTCAAGATGGGGATGATCGAAGACCGAACACAGCTATTTCGCTTGTCACCGGAAGTGACAACGTTCATAAAGGTGTATTAAATGCTCTGCGCCCGGTAGCATTTAATAAAGAATATTCCGCAACATCAAGGACGACGGCCCGTTACAGATAATTTGGCATTTATGTTCACCGTTACATCTTCAACAGTGACCCTCATAATTGACACTAAAGGATGGCACGATCCTAGGATTTCCTTCCCTAGACACATCTATAAATAGTTAGCCCAGTTATCATTGTAAAGGACACGAATTTGCTGGCTAACTTACACTACGTTCTATACAAAGCTTAATACAATTTTACTTTCTTACTTCTTGATTTCAGCATCGTTGTGCCCGGAAACCTTATTCCCGAAATTGTCATCTCTGCTGTTTCATCTATATTTTAAGGCTAAGTATTGCTTAATCCTTTACTTATTTTATTATTTTCAGGATCAAATTAGTTCACTTAGCTAGAAACCACGTATAAATTCAACTATACCGTTTTACGGGAAAACAGTTAGGCGCCACCGTTGGGCCTAGACAGCCGTCCAATTAAATTGATCCTTGCCTTTTATACTAACGTGCTTTGATTATTTTGTATTAGAAAAAATATAAGAAATGGCAAATAACACTGTTAACAGCCCCGAGGTTCGAGGAGATCAGCCTCACTTCGATGACTCAATCAGTGACACCTACAACGAGGGGAATGACGCCACACCGGTGCATGGCAGGCAGTATCCTCGACATGTTCGGGAGACGACTTCTGATGATGTTGATGAGGACCATGTCGTCGACGCGGTAAGGGTCTTGCAAGAGCAACATGCGATCATTCTAGGCAATCTCACGCAGCAAGACAAGGTTATGACGGAGTTGAAGCAGGCGTTGTGGGGGGCTTCGAATAAAGCAAATAGCCGAGATCCAATTCCTCCCGGTGTTCCCAGAAATCAGACGACGCAGAGGGTCGACAACAACACTCCCAGGGGTGAAGTTGGCTCCGACGGGGCTAGGGGGAGCAGATCCGGTCTCAATAACGAGAATGATCCTTTCAAGAATGAACTTTTACGGTTTATAAAGGAAGTAAACTCCCGCATGGACCAAATCCCGGGCGCGCCACCAGTACTGAAGGGCCCGGACTCAAGGAAGTATACTCAATTGCCGTACAAGCCGAGTGCTACACCAGAATTAATCCCGGAGCGATTTAAAATGCCTGAAGTCCCAAAATATGACGAAACTTTAAATCCACAAGAGCATATTACTACCTACACAACGGAGGTAAAGGGCAATGATCTAGCCCTAAACGAAATTGAATCTGTGTTGTTAAAGAAATTTAGAGAAACTCTCACGAGGGGAGCTTTGACGTGGTATTCCCTCTTACCCGAGCATTCCATAGATTCCTTTGAAATACTTACAGAAACCCTCACGTAAAAGGGATAATACTCGGAACCAGCGTGCTTCGAGGAAAAAGCATCCGAGACTACACACAACAAAAGGAAACTTGCGCAAATAGTTATAGAAACCCTCACGTAAAAAGGATAATACTCGGAACCAACGTGCTTCGAGGAAAAAGCATCCGCACACACAACAAAGCGCGAACAGAAAAGCGTGCGCAATATTCTTAAGCAAATGCAAAGATTAAAGACTTGCATGGATATTCAAACAAAAATAAAACTCAAACAATACTTGAGCAAAAGTATGTCTTTATTTACAAGAACGTGCCAAAACAACAAAAGTACAAGAATGGGAAAAAGAAAAGAAAAACTAAACTATAGTATCTCTGGAACCAAAAGGAAGAGAAGTGTCCGCTCCCTCGAGAGAAGTAGGTGGATCCACCGATGGCTTGACATTTTCCCCAGTTTGGTCTTCAACATCGTCTCTTTCCGATTCCTTTTCAGTTTTCGAAAACTCAGAACCGGAACCAGAAGAACCAGGAGCATCAGACTGCGCCGGGAGTCCATTTTTAGCAGGCAACTCAAGCTCTTGGGCCTTAGCAATTTCGGCATCAAAGTCAACGATACCTGCTTTGGCCTCTTCCAAGTTTTTTCTCCTCATGATATACATGGCGTAAGTTTTTTCGACAACGAGGGAAGCCGCTTGGCGTTAAGTTCTTTATTAAGTTGGTTAACCTCGGTAGAAAGGCTTTCCCGGGCGGACCTAACAGATCTGAGGTTAACATCAAGGTCACGGACAGTTGAACTGTAGAGCCTATTATGCTCGATAGTTTTCTTGTGCTTATCTTCCAACTGGGCATGTTTCGCCCCCGCAACAGAGCTCTTCGATTTTGTAGTTCAAGGCTACCTCTAAGTTAGTCACTTTTTCAGTAGTGACATCCTCGCGCTCGATTGCAGCAAGAACGATGTCATGGACCTCAGCCCCTTTGGCCTTGGCTTCGTTAAATCTAACCCTCAGTGGGCCAATTTCTTGGCTACGGTTTATCACCTCTTTCTCGCTTTACTGCAAATGAGCCTCCAAAGCAACAGCCTCAGCAGCTTTGGCTTCCAATTCCAAGAGATGAGCGATATTTGCTTTCGCTCTGCCAAAAGCTGATCTCGAGTGGAAGTAAGTTCTTCTTTATCACGAATCAACCTTTGAAGGCCCTCAGAAGCAAGAAAATTAGCCTAAAAAACAAGAAAGATGAAACTAAGAATACGTTCATATAAAAATAGAAGAAATAACAAAGGAAGAAAGGAGAATATTGCTGTGACATTGTGCATGGCATTATTCAACAGGAACTCTCCCAAGAGTGCTCTAACCTTTTCCCAATCTTTCTATGAAGCCTTTGACTTCAAATAATTAGCAAGATCCACCGGCCGGGAAAGTAGGTTGCACCGAAATTGTAATATTCCTCCTCCGATGGGGATCTTCAGAAGGAGCAGCACAATTTTTCCCCAAGTTCCCATGAACTAAGGATTGGGGAGGAGGAACATCTCCTTTGTGATCAGATGCGGCTGATAGAGATGATGCAGCAATTGCTGGTGGAAGAGTGGATGGAGATGGGAATGATGTAGCAATTGCTGGTGTTGGTGAAGATGGAAATGAAGCTGTGGGAGTTGAAAAGTGAGAAGCAATTGCATCAAATGCGGTGCTGGTTGTTGGATGCTTTCCAACCAAAGACGGCAGGGATTCAGTACTCATCCCCGCAGTACCGGGCACATCAGTTGGGACCCGATAACGGGAGTTGGCATTTTCTACCAAATCAAACTCCCCCAGAGCGTCGAGCCGTCACCCTCGGTTGGTGTAACTAACTCAATAGACTGAGCATTATATTGAGTTGATGATGAACATCGCCTTCTGTGTAGAGAAGCCCCATCATCATTGGCTTCTCCATCATCGTCGACCACCATAGTGTCTATGACCGGCCCGGGAGAAGGGCTAGTAATCACAACTTTCGGAGATGACTACTCAGGGGAAATAGCCTTCGTCTTCTTATTCTTTTCCCCGACCACTGAAGAACACCTTCTTTTTGGTTGCTTGTTCTCCGGCAGAGGACCCCGTGGTGAAACATTTGTTCCCGAAGCAGGCCTGGGGATACCTGTTCGAGTAAGTGCCTCCTGAAGCAGCCTCGCCGCATTAGTAGGATAAGCCAAGACGTCCTCCTTGGGGACAACAACTGAGCCCGCGGGTAGACCTGATTTCATGAACAAGTCAGAAGGGTTCAACCAAGTTTTTCACATAAAAAAAAAGAAACAAAGTAAGTTTAAATTACCATGATTTTTGGCCTTCCACCCATATTTAAGGGATAGTACTTTCCACAAATGAGTTTCGGGCGTCGTAACATCCAAGATCTTCTAAACCCACCGGTCCAAGCCTTCCACCACCGGTGGGACCTATCGAGTTGCTGAAACATGTGACGGGATGAAGAGTCAATATCGCCACAAAGGAATATTTAGTAAAGGGAAATATTAAATGGAAAATCTTACGAGTGCGGTTCCAAAAAACTAGAAAGGATGAAGCTGTTGTCGAAATGATTATCGCTGGCAACTGCAACGAATCGTTCCATCCACCTACGATCGTTATCATCATCCATACTGGTCAACAGAGCATGTTGGCCATGTTTGCAGAGGTTTATCATTCCCCTACAGAAAATCTTTGGAGAGTAGAGATTCATCATATGAGCTAAGGTTAGCTCTTCTCCAGTCTCCTGGAACAAGCGCTAGAGGTTGGCAACCGTCCTCCACACAGAAGGACTTACTTGTGCCAAACATATTTGGTAGCGGAGGCAAAACTCCGCAATCATGGAATCTAGCTCTCCACTAAAAAAAAACGCACCCAAAGTAAAAGGATATGTATAAAAATATGTGAAACCCTCATTGGGAAGGGTCACTCGCTCCGATAGACCAGGATCAATAATATCTAACTCATGGCAACAGATATCTTCCTTAATGTTATGAATACTAGAAGGATGGATGGAAGAAGGATACCTACTGAAAGCCCACATACAAGGGTTAGCAGTAGGGATTTTATCTTCGAAGTCTTTTGTGGTGTTAAGACTTCTGGGGATGATGGAACCCACCGTTGGAGGAGTAGAGTCTTCGACTTTGTTCTTCCTCTTTGAAGAACCAGCGCACTTTGAAGAAGAAGCCAGTGAATAGAAGAAGGAAAAGGTTTTTTTTTTTGGTTTGTTTGAGGAGAATTAGAGAAAAGGTAGAGAACAAAGATGCAAGTCAGAAGCTCGACAAATTGTGAAGTGCATAGGAGAAGGGTGATGCGTAAAAGTAAAATTTTGGGGGCTAAATTCATGGCCATGATTACCTCGATAATCGGTAAAAGCTGTGTTGAATCATGGGATGTCGCGTGTTCGGGGTATTAAATGCGGAGAGACGTGCGTCTAATCAACCGTCATAAGACTTCAGAGGGAGTTGTAGTAATTCCCGCCAAAAGGGTGTTTCTACCAACTTTCCGTTGACATAAAAGTTATGTCACCGGAAAGCAGAGGAACTATCTGTATAGGATAAAATATGATATGACACGTGGTCATCTAAAGGAAAGACACGTGGAACCCAAGATAGGGATAATCGAAGACCGAACGCAGCTATTCCACTTGTCACCTGAAGGGATAACGTTCATAAAGGTGTATTAAATGCTCTGCGCCCGGTAGCATTTGATAAAGAATATTCTGCAGCATTAAGGACGACGACCCGTTACAGAGAATTTGGCATTTATGTTCACCGTTACATCTTCATCAATGACCATCATAATTGACATTAAATGAGGGCACGATCCTAAGACCTTCTTCCTTAGACACAGCTATAAATAGTGAGCCTAGTTATCATTGTAAATGACAAAAATTTGCTGGAAAGCTAACACTACATTCTATACAAAGCTTAATACAATTTTACTTTCTTACTTTTTGATTTCAACATTGCTGTGCCCGGAAACCTTGTTACCGGAACTGTCATCTCTGCTGTTTCATCTACATTTTAAGGCTAAGTATTGTTTAATTCTTTACTTATTTTGTTATTTTCAGGATCAAATTAGTTCACTTGTCTAGAAACCACTCATAAATTTAACTATACCGTTTTACGAGTAAATAATGTGTAGGTTTTTGCTCATTATTGACTCTTAGTACTCAGTAGATTGTAACCAATATTTTCAGTTATTAAGTGTTACTTAGTTTATTTCTCATTAATTGATATTATTGTCTAGTGTAAGTTTTATTATAACAACTAATTAATGTCTCTCCCTATTCATAAAAAGAAATACTACGTATTATTTTTTGGTCCATTCGCAAGCTGGTTGGAGGGTCCATTAAGCGAGGGAAAAGAGAATAATAAAGACATTCTTATCTTTAGCGTGTGTTTGGGGTGCTTCCAAAGAAAAGCTCAAAGAAAAGATCACTGGTCCACCACCGGTCAATTGTCCACTAGTATTAAATATTAATCTATTTAATTAGATATAAATACGCAAAAGTATTGTACGGGCCATAGGATGTATGCATAGATTAGGAAATAATAGAAACATTTATGCACATTGTGGAGGTGAATGGTGATTTGAATATTTCTAGTTTCTAGAAAAAAAGAACAAAAGGAGAAAGAGTACTCTCTCCGTTTCATATTAACTGTCGTGGTTACTAAAAATAGTTGTCTCAAATTATTTGTTATTTTAGAAGTTCAAGACAAAATTGATTATTTTTTTCTTTTTTTCTCCTTAGTAATAATTGTCCTTGAAGATGGAGATAACACAAAAATAGAATAAATATTCAATGAACATAGATTATATTTTAATACATAAATAATGATAGAATAGTCCAATCCCTTTCCTAATTAATATTTCTTAAGGGGCGTGCAAAAAAGAAACACGACACATAATATGTGACGGAGTGAGTAAGAAAAACTGAGTTTAATTCGAATTTAAAAGCACACGTGACAAACAAAGTATTAATTATTGACATATTTTTGTTAATACACAAAAATACGAAAGGCTACTAATATCTGGTCTTTGTGAATGTACTGATTCTGTTTAGATATTTGGCACAAAATCCACTCTCGCAAGATGAATGAACTATTCTTTTTGTACAAGTTGACACAAACCAAAAGCACCTCTTCTATGACCAAACTGTTAGTAGAAATATGTAATGCTTTTAAAGTCCAATTTTTAAAATAATAATTCATGACTTTCCAGGTGTGAAAGCAAGGTAGTTGTTGGAGCACCAAAGATTAGTCATAAATCTTTGAATTATTATTAAATACAAAAGTAGAAGTATTTCAAAGACCTTCCTGGCTGCTTCCATTTGAACTTTCTTTCTTTCCATTTAGACTTTTGGTTTCAAACATAAATGTAACCAAATTTCTCAAATAGGAAACAGTCAACTAACCCAACTCTCCACCACCTATCTTCTAGTCTATAAAGTTCTATTCAACCTTCCCCATTTTCTTAATCAAGTAGTTCAGTTTCTTGATTCAAGAAACTAGATTCCCTTAAAACCCAATTCTTGAACCATCTGGGACATACCCAAATCCTTGAACTTTTTGTTTTTTCATCTTTTTTGGTTGCTGCAGAAGAAGAAAAAGCAAATCTTGTTTTATTTTTCCCTTCAGAAAAATGGATAATAAGGTCTTAACAAGTTTGGTGTTTTCATCAATCTTGTTAACTCTCTTCACTTCTACTTATGCTCAAAACTGTTCAAGTCATCGATTCAGCAACAACAATATTTTTTCCACTTGCAACCCTCTCCCTGTACTCAACTCTTTCCTTCACTGGACTTACCACTCAGCTAACCACACAGTAGATCTTGCTTATAGACATGGTGGTGTCACAGATTCTGATTGGGTTGCTTGGGCGTTAAATATTGGAGGATCACGTATGTTAGGAGCTCAATGTTTGGTTGCTTTTAGAAATTCAAGCGGACAAATTCATGCCTACACTTCACCTATTTCCCCTACTAGCTACAACACAGAGCTGAGAGAAGGTCCCTTGAGCTTTAGGGTGCCTAGAATTGCAGCAGAGTTTATAAATAATGAGATGGTTATATTTGCAACTTTGGAACTTCCTAGTGGGAGTAGTACTAGTTTTAATCAGGTTTGGCAAAATGGTCCAGTTTCTGGTCAGAGTTTGCAAATTCATCGTCAGAGTGGTGATAACGTGAGGAGTTTTGGAACTATTGATTTTGCCAGTGGACAGACCTCTGCCGCTGCTGCTGGTGACTCAGCCAGCTCTAGACAACGCCGAAGAAATGTGAGTTCTAAATCCTTCCTTGACCCCGTTTGGACATAAGAGATTTTTTATTTTTTTCCGAAATTTTTTACTTTTTTTCGAAATAACATTTGGTCCTAAAATTTTTAATTTTCGCTTCAAGATACATTTTGAAACTGTTTTTTAAAATTTTCACTCAAAACACTTACAAAAATTCAAAAACAACCCAAAATTATATTCATGTCCAAACACAACTCTAATTTTCAAATACCATTTTCGCTTGAAATTTTTTTTCACTTTTTTTTCTTTTGAAATATTACAATTCTTATGTCCAAACGCCCACTTAATTTAAATGAAAATATTTGTCATAGGTAGATTCAAGATTTTAATTTTGTGACTTCCCGTAGTTGTAATGTTTATTAGGAGCTTTTTTGCTCTTGTAAAATTTTTTATATGCTAATAGAAAATGGAGAGAACTTTTAGTATTAGAGTAACTAATTTCAATACTTTTATAATATTGGATTGAGACGGATTTAAATTGAACAACATAGAGGGATGGTGCTGATTATATAACTAACTCCAACTTGCTTGGATTTAAAGCATAATTGTTGCTGAGTATGTGATATACAACGATTCTAAAAACATAGTTTGTTTCAAAATATTTTAACATGTGCATAAAGTTCGAGTCACAAACAATAGTTCACCCCATTTATTTTTATGAAGATTAAGATTTTTAAATCTGAATATAGAATATTAAAATGATGTCACTAAATCTGAATACCGAATAATTTAGACTGGTTATTTTCTTAATATCTAAATGGCTATTGTTTATCTGCATTTAAACGTAATAAGCATGGACATGTCACAATTTGAGCTCTTATAGGTGGAGAAAATATGTCCTCTTCTGATGAATATCTTGAAAATTTT
This sequence comes from Nicotiana attenuata, assembly GCF_001879085.1. NCBI lineage: Eukaryota > Viridiplantae > Streptophyta > Magnoliopsida > Solanales > Solanaceae > Nicotiana > Nicotiana attenuata. The sequence goes on along the minus strand of NW_017670408.1, from coordinate 204,740 downwards.
GACAGACACATGGAGTGCTGAATGCAATTAGTTGGGGAGTTATGATGCCAATGGGTGCTGTATTTGCAAGGTATTTGAAAGTGTTCAAGTCAGCAAATCCAGCTTGGTTTTACCTACATGTTGCTTGTCAAACCTCTGCTTATGCTGTTGGGGTTGCTGGATGGGGCACTGGTCTCAAGCTTGGCAGTGATTCTGTTGGAATTAAATTCAATACTCACAGGAACATTGGCATTACTCTCTTCTGCCTTGGAACTCTTCAGGTAGGTCAATTTTGCACTATTCTTTGTTTCTATTTATCTTGAAGGGGAGCCTTGGCGTAACTGGTAAAGTTGTTGTCATGTGACCAGGATGTCACGGTTCGAGCCGTGGAAACAGCCTCTTGCAGAAATGCAGGGTAAGGCTGCGTACAATAGACCCTTGTAGTCCGACCCTTCCCCGGACCCTGCGCATAGCGGGAGCTTAGTGCACCGGGCTTCCCTTTTGTTTAACAAGATCAATTGGACCACCTTTCGCAATGAAATTAAATAGACCATTCTGTATTTGAGATTAAAATTCAGATATTCATAAACTACACAAGAAGTATTAGTTACAAGTTCCAATATTTTCCATGTCAAAATAATGAATGAACAACTTTAAAAATCTTACTCAAATATTACTTGTTTAACTCTCAGAAACTGAAAAGTGGCAACCATTTTGGGACAGGGAAAATAATTACTATAGTCTTTATGGCCCCAAGCTTTAGTCTAGTGGTAAAAGGGCAGCACATAACGTGTAAATTAAGCGTACGTCACAAGTTAATGTGCCATTAACCCTTGCTAATTTCTCCGCTATTAATAAAAAACAAAAACTTACATATGGCTTCAATGTAACAACAACATGTACCGGAGAATACGCTTAAATAAGCTATTTTTACTTGATTAACATACAAATACCAAGTTTTAATTGCTGTTTTATATGATAGGTTTTTGCCTTGCTATTGAGGCCAAAGCCAGAGCACAAGTACAGACTCTACTGGAACATCTACCACCATACTATTGGATACACAGTGATCATTCTTAGCATCATCAATGTATTTGAGGGATTTGATGCCTTAAATGGACAGAAAAATTGGAAGAGGGCTTACATTGGGGTGATCATAGCCTTGGGTGCAATTGCAGTTATGTTGGAAGCCTTTACTTGGTTCATTGTCATTAAAAGGAAAAAGACTTCAGTTTCTGATAAGTATCCCAATGGGAATGGGGCAAATGGTGTTAATGCATATGCAAACAGGGAGGTGTAAAATAAAAATGTTTTATAATAATTTTTTTTCCCCCTTCTTAATAGATAAGAGGCATGTTTTGTATGTTTTAGTTGAGATTATTATTAGTTTATTATGTTTAGCATCATATTTTTGTTTTCGATTGTACTTTTGGTTGCTAGATTTAGATTCTCTATGGTTGTAATTTATTCTTGTGTAATACATACGTGTTGAAATACCACCTCTTTCTGGTTTACTTTATCAGTACGTAGGTATTGTCTCAATTTTATTTTGTTTGTCACTTTTTCTTTTTTATGTTATTTATAAAACAATGCCTTCACATATTCGAAAACTTTTTAACTTATTTGTCCTTTGATGTAATGATAGGCTTATAATTATAAAAATATCATGACATGTTTAAACTTGCAAATTTTAAAGGTACTTTTAACATAAAAATAGCACGGGCTAGCCAGTTTTTGGACGGGTCATTCAAAAATAGCCAGCGTTTGCAAAGTCATCGCAAAAAATAATCACTATTTTGCTGCAACACGGAAAGTTCCAGCATAATATAATGGAGATCGGTGCACCTATGCTGGAACTCCAACACGCGGAAAGTTCTAGCATAATATACTGGAGATTGGACCACCTGTGTATGAACTTCCAGCATAATATGCTGCACCGGTATATTATACTGGAACTTCAGTATAATATGCTGGAGTATATTGGAACTCTAGTATATTATGCTGGAGTATACTGGAACTCCAGTATATTATGCTGGAGTATTTTTCGAATTTTGAACAGTGTTTCCGTTCAAATTTATCTTTACATGAAAAGTGGCTAAATTTCGATTACTTTTGAATGATCACTTGTAATCTGACTAATTTTTAATTTGTCCCCTTTTAACATGCGGCCAAGTCTTTCTTTGATAAATTTATATCCAATCAAATAACACCGTATAAAATGACCAACAAGTAGTATATAGTATTTGTTTCAATCAAATTACTCCATTAGAAAAGGAAATCAAATGGCGCGCCAAGTGGGCATATACTGGCACGAAACTGAAGCAGCAATCAATTCAAAATTGGTACAACAAGTGGCAAACTTGATAAGGCTGTTTCAAGAACAAGTGGAAGAACATGGGGCTCTTTAATATTATTGCTTGTTTAGTGAATAAAAAAAAGATTTTAGTTTTAAATAAGCAAACGAAAATATTTTCCGGAATTAACAAAATAGACAAAGGTAGTTTTCACAAAAGTTAACACAAAGGTTCTAGTGTTTGGTTTCTGGATTTGATTTTCAAAGTTGGGGAAACAGCCAAAACCTATTTTAGGTTGGTTTCTGATCTGTAACAATTACAAGGGCTTTTTCAATATTTAGGTGATCTATCTACCAATATTTGTGATATTAGTCCTTTACAAAGCACCAAAAAATTATAAGGTTCACTTCCCATTCTGCGGAGGTACGGTAAGGTAAAGGAAATTTTACCTCCTATAATAAACTATTACACCTTATTTATTATAAATTAAAATAATTTCAAAATATTATTGCTTATAACTACTTTTTTTATTTTATAGCAAAATATGTATTTATTTTATACCTTACCATTGAGGCATGAAATACGCCAGTTATGTTCTTTCTCTCTCTCTCTCTCTTCCTTCTCTCTCTATCAACAAGATTCTCAATCCTCTCTCTTCTCCCTCAAACCTCTCTCCCTTTTCCACCAAGGCAGCCGTCGTAGCAACCATTTTTGGTGGCGATGATGGACTTTCTAAAGCGAAGAGAATAGATCTGAAGCGAAGAGGGAGTAGGTGAACAGATCTGGCCATGGGTACGGATTGAGCTTTTGGAAATCTAAAGCAGAATCGCCGGAGAAATTTGAGGGTCGCCTTTTTGTTCATCTCCATTTTTAGTTTTAATACAATGAATACAGTATTTTGCTTGGCCGAGAAATGCTATTTGCGGCAAACTTTCTTCTCTTCTTTACTATTGAGTTACATATATTAATACAAATACATTGTATTATGTACAAATACACTCAAATACATTATATTTTTGTATAAATACATTATTTTTTCGCATGTATTTATGTATTCCGAAGTTCAGTATTTTTTTAATACAACCGAATATCACCGTTTTTTTGATTTTTTATTATTTGATTATAGTTGAATTGAATACGGTAAATTAAATACAATGTATACAGTCGGACCGAATAGAACGATATACACCATATTTCTTAATTTTTGTTGTTTGAATATAACTGAATTCAATATAGTGAAAATTGAATACAATTTAATATTACGCTTTCCGTTATTAAACACCTGTCACTATTTTTTTGGCGGATTACCTCACTATATTTATAAATACATTTGCGCGAATACATAGTACATAATTAAACAGTTGTAATCTTTGTTTTTTAGGCGGATTACCTTACTATATTTATCAATACAGTCGCGCGAATACATGAAATACAAAATTAATCAGCTGTAATCCTTGTTTTTTAGGCGGATTATCTCACTGTATTTATAAAATAGTCGCGCGAATACATGAAATACAGCGAAGTAGCATCAAAATTCTATAGAATTGATTTTGTTGAGTTAAATTAGGAGTGATTCACGCTAATTGATCATCTTTCCATTATTAAACAACTGGACTCCCTACTTATTAGGCAAATTCCACGACTGTATTCATAAATACAGTAGTGCAAATACAACGAATACAGTCTGGTAGCAACATAGGAAGTAAATATGCATATGATAGCTATAAGAAATTAATAGCCACTAAACTATAGTGGTTTCTGAAAATTTCTCGTAAAGGTAAATAAGCAAATGCTTTAGAGAACTTATGGATGGGAGAACGAGGACCAACTAATATCATAACTTCACTTCAAGGAAGAAGCTAGTTTAGGTATCTAGATTTTATTAGATTTAAATCCGTAAGAGTTCGAATTATATTCCTAAATTTAAGATATACTATTTTAATTAAATATTATATGCTAATATAATTAAGGTATTCATTCAAATCCAATCAAATAGACTTACATAAAATCTAGGGAAATTTTCATAAAGCACTATATTTTAGTGGTAATTAGCTATCTATAGATACCATTTGCTATATTACGGCCTGTAGATACGTTTTACGTTTTTATAAGATGTATTTGATGTATTTAGACTACTGTATTCATGAATACAATAGAAAAAATAGGTGTGAATAATGGAAGTCCAGCTAATCAGTTGTTGTATTCAACTGTATTCAAGAGCTGTATCATTGAATACAGTAACGTATATTCCTTAAAAAAGGGACCTTTCAACTGATTTAAAACGGAAAGGAAATCAATCTAGCAAATAGTCTCCTAATATAACTCAACTAACACAATTATATCGCCCATAATCTGTATTTCTCCCTTCATTAAAGATTTTCCATCCAAAAGTATCAAAAAACAGAGCAAATCGTGGATTCTCAATTCTCCCTTCTTTCTTTTCAGTTCCTTTGTTACAGTCCGTACAAAACAAATTTCAACCAAGAAAACTCGAGATTGATACAATTATATACAGAAATACGTTCAAATTCGAATTTGCATATGGCAAGTTTAACAGTGTTATTGCGTCATTCTGGAAAGTGGAACAGTGAGAGCAACTACGTCAATTTTTCGATTGAGGGAATACTCATAAAGGAGTATTCGTCGTATAATGATGTGGTTGCGTCAATTTCTAAGCAACTGGACATAGATTTGAGCTCAAAGACATTAAAATTCAATACAAAGTAGAAGAAAATTACACGCCAATGGAAATACACAATGATATGGGTTTTAGGGTGTATGTAGAGTTGCAAAAAGAGAACAAAGAATTCGGGATGTATCCTTTGTGCATAACAAAAATTGATAAAGAAGCTGTAGCCGGAGGTAGTTTAATTCAATGCGACATTGTCCAAATGGACGAAGCAGTTCAAATCTGTAATTTCGATATAGATGATACCCTTGCCCTTGATGTTTTCAATTCAGGCGAACCAATTGGGGTGTTCGAACTGGACAAGGATTTGATAATTTCAAAAATAAATCAAAGGTAGGTTATGGTTGGACAAGTATATACGGATAAAGCTACATTAAAAGAGGTGATGGAGCATTACGCTATATCAGAAAGGTTTCAATTCCGAGTTGATAGGTCTAATGCAATCAGGTTTGAGTGTTCTTAAGTATTCATTATTTTTTTTGTATATTGTATTTCTGGTAGGAGTTGTAAAGCGTATGTAGGTGTATTTAGGTGTATTTGTGAATTTTAATTTGACCTTCACTGTTGTGCATTTTTTATTTATTATGTATTAATAATACATGTATTGTTGTGGAGCATTACGCTAGTACAGAAGAATTGAATGTAGTTTCAAATTGTATGTATATGTATTTAGCTGTATTTGTGAAAGGTTACTTGACCTTCACTGTTGTTCTTTTTTTATTTTTTATGTATTAGTAATACATGTATTCTTGTGGATTAAAGTGGCTCTAACTGTTTTTTATTAAATGTATTAGTTGTATTAAAATGTATGCTTATAAGTATAGGTGTATTCAGACATGTTTAAATGTATAACAGTGTATATATTTGTGTTGTATATTTCTCTCTCTCTCTCTCTCTCTCTCTCTCTCTCTCTCTATATATATATATATATATATATATATATATATATATATATATATATATATATATATATATTTGTGTTGTATACTACTCTATATATATATATATATATAATGCAATAATATATTCAAGTGTATATGAGTGTATTTTTTGTAAGCATTTATACTGATCATATGTGTAATGATAAAATTCTTTGCAGCTATGCATTATTATGTATGTCAGAAGATTGTGAATGGAGGTTTAAGGCTTCCAGCATTAACAAATCACAATTATTCAAAGTCAGAGAGTTTAATAATAAGCATACATGTCCGTTGAAGGATAAGGTGTATGAGCAACGTCAGGCAAGTAGCAGCCTTATTGGTGGTATGATTAGGCCCAAGCTTACAAATCATAAGAGGAAATACACCCCAAAGAATATAATTGATGATGTAAAAACAGATTTAGGTGTGGATGTTAGTTACATGTTGGCATGGCGGGCTAAAAAAAAGGCAATGAATTTTTTGAGGGGTGAACCGGCTGATTCATACAATAAATTACCAGGATACTTGTATATAATAGATATGACATATCCTGGTTCGCACATTAGAATGGTAAAATCCCCACAAAATGAGTTCAAGTATGTGTATATATCCTTGTATGCCTTTATAAAGGGGTTTGATCAATATAGACCCATTGTGGTTGTGGATAGAAGCCACTTAAAATCGTATTACACTGGGATTTTCGTCTCGGCCAACACTTTGGATGGAGCAGGTGAGTATGCTGATTATAATAAAATATTATAATATTACTGCATATTAAATATTGAAATACATATTTATAATATGTATGCAATTTTATTTACAGGTCATATACTTCCACTAGCATATGGTGTTATTAATTCAGAGAACGATGCTGCTTGAACGTGGTTCTTTGAGCAATTCAAGGAAGCATATGGTGAGAGGGAAAGCATGTGCATCGTTTCAGATAGGAACGAAAGTATCATCAAGTCTGTATCAAGCGTGTATCCAACTGTACCACATTTTGCTTGTATATGGCATCTTTGGAACAACATATATAAGAAATTCAAAAAGAGTCATTCGAAGTTGAGCGAGATATACTTCTCGATGGCAAAAGCATACACACAGGCTGAATTTGACAGTCTAATGGAGAAGGTGGAGAAGGTAGATATTACGGTGAAGGAATACTTGGAGTTAGCTGGATATGAAAAGTGGCTAGGTTGTATGCACCTGTCAACAGGGGATGGACAATGACCTCAAATATTGCTGAGTCAATCAATGCCGCACTTGTGTCAGCAAGGGAATTGCCAATATACGACCTCCTCGAAGAAGTTAGGAAAATATTTGGACGTTGGAATTGCAGCAATCGGAAAGAAGCTCTACAGACATACATAACGCTTGGGAAAAAATGCTAGGAGATGCTTACCTTGAATGAGGCAATGTCTACTCGAATGACTGTAAGTTGCCTTTTATTTATGTATCTGTTTCCTATATGTAGCCATGGTACAAGGTATTTAACTGTATATATTTCAAGGTAGCAATGGACGTTGTATCCTATATTCATTCAAGACTACTCTCTAATATTCTACCAGCATTCATATAGTATGTATTCTAATGTATTCAATGTATTTAACTGTATATACGTGTATGTATTTGAATTCTGTATGTACAAATATGTTTGTACCTAATACAGTTGTATTTTAATACAAATATATATTGTGATTCTTTAAGCTAAATAAAAGTCTAATACTCTATATTAAAATCATATTTAATACGTCTTTCTTTGATATATATATGATTTGTTGTTTTAAATGTAGGTGGTGCCATCGACTGAATATTTGCATACGGTGAACGATGAAGGAAGGCATTACACCGTGCAGTTGTGGGCGGTTCCAAATCGATGAATTACCGTGCCCACACGCTTGGGTTGTCCTGAAGAGCAAGTTTCTAATGCCAGAAGATTATTGCTCTGACTATTACAAACCAAAGTATGTTGTAATGACATATGAGGTGCCCGTGTATCCTTTGCCGGACCGAAAAAAATGGAATATACCAGCACATATAGTAGATGAAGTTGTATTACCACCCAAATGGAGAAGACCTCCGGGAAGACCAAAGAAGAAGTGTGATAAGCCGTTCATCAGATTGCTGCAGAAGAAAAATCAACATTCGTGTAACATATGTGGGCAGGAAGGACATAATAAGCGTACTTGTAGAAATGCTCCACGTAGAAATTAGTTCACATTCTGACTTGTATTAATGCAAAACGATTTTTATTAGAACCAGTTTCATTTCGCATATATTTTGGATATACTTAGTTGGTGTATTAAATCTGAATTCGTAGTTAAAATACGACTATTATATCTTTATTATATCTGAATATAGATGAATACAATCATTGAATACATATGATTACACACAGTTATATACATAGGATATGATTGTATCATAGGAAATCAGAGATTGAATATGATTTCTGAATATTAAATACATGTATTCAAATACACTTGAATACATATTAATACAATCTGTTATGCACGTATAGATTTCTTACTTGAATACATATGCATATAAATGAATACAAATGAATAAAATCAGTTATATACATAAGACGTATTCAAAATACAACTGAATACATATTAATGCAATACATTATATAAATATGAAGGTCTAAATACACCTGCTGAAAATATGTGAACATACTCTGGTGAATACATATAGATACAACTTAATGAATATAGATAAATATATCATGTTGAAATACAGATCAATACAATGTGGTAAAATTATAATATAAATGCAACCTGTCGACTTGTTATGAATGCAATAAGTTTGATAGAGAGTAATACAGTAAGTTGAATACTGACTGATACAATAAGTTGAATACATATCAATACAACATGATGCATACATATCAATACAAACTGTTGCAAACATACTTAAAAAAAAAACAGGTTGAAGGACAGATTAATTCAGAAGCACAAAAATAGTCAATACATCGATTGGATGCTTGAAATGATAGTATATGGTACGATCAATAAATTAAAAAAAAATTTGCTAAACTAACACCATCTTTACTATTGGCCCAAGTAAAGGTTTAGTTTTGAAGACTGACAAAGGAACTCAGACATGAACCAGGTCCATTCCTCAGATGCACAAAAACGGGCAGATTCAAGCATGTGGGATGCACGTGAAGAAGATAAGCTTAACTTGGTGTATTTAATATCTCCTGATCGAAAAGGTTGCATAATTGATAAGGAGAAAGATTCCTTACTTAAAGAGAACACTATCCAAGATAGGGAAGGAGTTAGAAGTTGAAATCAACTACAACTCTTCCACCAAGGAAGAGTTGCATCAGAACTCTAGTTATTTCTTCATCTACTAACTCTGTAAATTGCAGGATGTTCTCACATTACATGTGTTGCACAAAAATGCAGAAGTTAAACGTGAATTGAGAGCAAAATAGCAACGCTTTTTGCAAGCAGTTCGTGTGTGATTCAAGTGTGCAAACCTGAAGCTACTTGAACGAGATAGAAGAACCAGTTCCAAGTGTCTTTATTTATTTCTAGTTCAATTGTAGTAGGTGTTTTCATATTGTACCTTTCAGCTTTATCTAGAAGCAATTGTAATAAGTATTTTGAGTATTCAAGTTAGAGTTAACTTGAAGTTGTCGTAGCAGTTAGAGGCTGGTTGCTTCAACAAGATTAGAGTTAATCCTTAGGTTTACAAAGAGTTTTGTAAATGCTATTTTGGCTCAGTGATTTTAGTGGAAGTTTGGGAAAATCCTACTGAGTAGTAGGTCGTGGTTTTTTCACCTTTTGAGCCAGGTGTTTTCCACGTAAAAATCTCTGTGTTCTTTATTTTCTTTATTTATTATTCTGCAAACAGTAGTAGCTAGAACACATAGAAGAACCAGGTCCTTCTATAGTCCAGTTAAGCGAAAATTGGGTACCACACAAATCACCCCCCCTCTTGTGTGGTATTGACGTTTAAAACATCAATTGGTATCATAGCAGGTTATCCTTGAAGAGGCTAACACCTTAGGAACAGATCAAGATGAGTGCACCACCTAGAAATTGGAAAGGGCAATCCACTGATATGCCTCCACTCTTTGATGGGCAGTACTACTCTTGGTGGAAAAACAGGATGAGAGATCACATCATCGGAGAAGACTATCAGCTGTGGGACATTGTCACTGATGGTCCCCTTACTACCATGAAGAAGAATGCTGAAGGAGTAGATGTTCCAAAAACAAGAGCTGACTGCAATGCTGAGGACTTGAGGAAGTGGGAAAAGAATGCAAAGGCCAAGAAATGGCTTGTGTGTGGACTTGGTCCAGACGAGTACAATAGAATTCAAAGCTATACCACTGCTAAGGAAATCTGGGACACTTTGCAAGTGGCTCATGAAGGAACACCTCAAGTGAAGAGGTCCAGAGGAACACTGCTGTATTCTCAATATGAGAATTTCACCATGAAGGAAGGGGAAACCATCCAAGAGATGTATACAAGGTTCACCACACTAACAAATGAACTTAAGTCTCTTGGAAGGGTTATTCTTGAAGAGGACAAATTTGAGAAGATTTTAACAAGGGTTCTGCCAGTCTCTTGGGAAAGCAAAATCACTGCTATTCAGGAATCAAAGAACATTGCCACTCTTAAGTTGGATGAGCTAATTGGAAATCTCACTGCCTATGAACTTAGAAGGCAAACCATGAAGATGGATGCACCCAAGAAGGAAAGGAGCCTGGCATTCAGAATCACTGAAGATGCTGATCTAGAGGAGGATGAAATGACCATGATCACAAAGGACTTCAAGAAGTACCTAATGAGAGGAAAGGGTCCTTCAAGAAATGGAAGCTACAACAAACCAAAGGTTCCTGAAAAACAAACCAATGAGGGGTGTTACAAGTGTGGGAAGACTGATCACCACATCAAAAACTGCCCTCAATGGGAAATTGAATGGAAGAATGAAAGAGCTGAACGAAGGAACAGGAAGAAGGAACATGTTCAACCCAAGAAGAACAAAGGATCAACAAAGGCTATGGTTGCTACCTGGGGAGAAAGCTCAGATGAGGACTCAGAGGATGAAGATGGAGAGGAACAAGCACTTATGGCAATTCGAGAATCCGATGAGGAATCTGAGGTAAGTATAATTCATCTCAAAGACAAGATTAAATTTTTGTCTAAAGAAAGGCTATCTGAGTTACACCTGGATTTTATTGATGAATCTGAGGATCTAAACAATGAAAAGGAACAGCTGTCTAAGGAGTGTGTGATTCTGAAAGCTAAGTGCAAAAATCTAGAACTTAGGGCTAGTGAAAGTGATAGTAAAAATGCTGAGTTAAAGAACCAGGTTCATGAACTTAACACCACTGTCCTAGAGCTAAGATCTGAAAATCTAAAACTGAAATTCGGAACAGGTAAAAAGAAAGCTGATCACACATAACTCACATTAGAATAAAACCTAGGAAAAATGAAAGACGAGTTGTACAAAAGAGATGAGCAGATAATAGTCCTTAAGGAGGATCTAAGCAAGGTTAAGCACGAGCTAGACAGAACATGTAAATGGAATAGGTCGTCCAATGCACTTTCATGGCTACATGAACACCATAGTAGCAATAAGAGAGGACTTGGCTACGGGACCCGTGCACCTAAGTGAGATCCCAAAAGCAAGTACCTCACACTTCCTGAGAACATAATTTTCACACACTGTGGTAAAAATGGTCACTATAAAAGTGAATGTATTGCAAAAGAAAAAGCTATTCAAAAGAATAAAGAATTTGTTCAAGGGAAAAATAGGCTGCCAGGTTGGGCTAAAAAGAATCTGATTCACCCTTTTGCCTACAGAAAGGGACCCAAACTAGTTTGGGTTCCTAAGACTAACCCCTGATTTCCTTTTGCGGGTCCAAGTGAAGGGGAGCAGCCAAATATGATACATGGATAGTGGTTGTTCAAAGCATATGACAGGAAGCAAGAACCAGTTCCTTTCACTTGAGGACCTCAAAGGAGGTAATGTCTCCTTTGGAAATGGGAAGAAAGGTGAGATCATTGGGGTTGGAAAGGTAGGTAAGACTGATTCTCACTCTATTGAGAATGTCTACTTGATAGATGGCCTAAAGTACAGTCTAATCAGTGTATCACAATTATGTGACAGAGGTAACTTGGTAGCATTCACCTCTACCAAATGTTTTGTGATAAATCTTACCACTAACAAGATTGTTTTGCAGGGAAAAAGAGTAAACAAATATTTACATTGTAGATCTTTCCACACTTTCAGAAAATGAACTCACTTGCTTAAGTGTGTTGGACAATGATCCCCTCCTTTGGCACAAGAGACTTGGACATGCAAGTCTGAGTCAACTCAACAAATTAGTCTCCAAGGATCTGGTGATAGGGCTGCCTAACATCAAGTTCAAGGAAGACAAAGTTTGTGAGGCTTGTGCAAGGGGGAAGCAGGTAAGATCCTCTTTTAAATGCAAGAAAATGGTAAGCACCACCGGACGATGGAACTGGTCCATATGGATCTCTGTGGTCTAATGAGAACATTAAGTAGAGGTGGTAAAAGATATGTGATGGTGCTTGTTGATGATTACTCTAGGTTTACTTGGACATTGTTTTTAACATCTAAAGATGAAGCATTTGACATGTTTACTTCTTTTGTNTCAGGGGTGTGCCATCATCCCAATTGCTGGGCATGACCACCCGCCTGCCGTGTCTCTCCCTGATTCCCTTCCCCATATGCACTTACACTTACTCTTAGATTCTAAGTTCTGCCCCTCTCTTATGAGCCTTGCTTTGGGACCCTGAGTTCCCTCTGAACTTGGACATCTGAGGGCTGGCATCTCTACACTGCACTATGCTCTTGATTCTGAAATGTTTTTGGGGTGTAAGCACTGCCCGGAGTCTCTTTGAGACTCTTGGGAACTTTGACACACTCCAAATATGAGAAAGTCTTTTGGAAATCTGATCCTGGAAGTTGGTTTATCTCATATTATTGGACTTGGAGTCTGAATTAGGCTGATTAGATGTAGCTGTAACCGCTGCTGTAATTTTTTTTACTTTCTTTTTGATCCATTCGGTCTGTAATAACCTTGTAATAACAATTGGGGATCGATAGTGAAAAGGGATGGGGGAATGAATGCATGTAAAGGGTAGAAAGCATGCCTATATGATCTTTTATAATTCTGCATTTTTTGCGCTTAGAAAGCATGCCTATAGGATCTTCTATAATTTCTGCATTTCTGCATGTAGGAAACCTGCCTATAGGTCATTCACAATTTCTGCACTTCTGCATTTAGAAAACATGCCTATAAGTTTTTCTACGCTTCTGCACTTCTGCATTTCCGCATTTTAGGGATCATGCCAATAGGTTCTGCATATAAAATCATGCCTTAAGTTTTCTGCGTATACACACCATTAGGCAAGCAATCTTAGGCTTAATAATAACCAACTCATTCTAGACATCATGTCTATAGGACTCTTGCATTTATATAACTGTTTTAAAACTAATGACACTTAGAGATCATGCCTATAGGAGCAAACCAACTATATCTGAATCGTCCATCTCGCTAGTAAGTCTAGAATCAGTGGTAAAGTCGTTTTAACATCTGCAGAACTTTTGTTTGTTTCTAAAATCAATAATCCTCCTTAAAATCAGTACGCCTTCTGCATTGTTAGATATCCTGATCACAGATCTCACCTAGGCAAGCAGTAGGTAATTGATTAACTGTATCAGTTCTGATAACTACATCTAGTCAAGACTAATTCGGACTCCTCATCTGAGAAATATGTGATGAATCAGCCTATCCTACGCCTTAATTTAATTAAAGACCTAACCAGTATCTGAAGTCATGCTATGTATTTGCATTTAAGTGAGGAGGCCTGTCTGAGCCCTAATTGCTGTTTGTCTCCCCCTATTTGACTATATGCTTTGATTGTCGCCTAGATTTTTTATCCTTTCTTGAACTTCTGAAAAGCCCCAATTCCCTTCCCTTTAGGACTAGTAGTTCCAATGCCTCCGGAACTGATAGGATCGGGACGGGTAATAGCATGCAATAAGTAACGATACCATTCCGCGCTTCAATACCTCAACGGGGTGGGAAGGGTAGACATGGAGATGATGATCACGCGATAACACCATGCGTACGATTGACTACCGATTTTGTGTGGATGATCCATGTATTTTACAAACCTAGGACCCCCCTTTCTTTATGTAATTATTTTAGATTGACAATTTTCAGTTCTTTAAAATTCTGCATTTTGTTTCAGTCATTAAAATTTCCCCTTTAATTTTTGCACTGTCCTTTTCTTCTAAATAAAATTTTCTGCTCACCCACTTCTATATCTGATTGTTTATATTCATTATTTGGTCCCTTTTTTTGCACTTAGACATTCTTTCAAATAACTAGGAAATCACCTATTCAAAATTTCAGCATGCTTAGTAACCATTATACATATCTACTCGAGGTCCTTATGTGAAATTTGTCTTGTATGCTTACTTGCTTTAAAGTCACAATTCTAGCATGGCCGGGAACCACACTAGTGGATCTTGAGGGGTGCCTAACACCTTCCCCTCGAGATAATTTCTAGCCCTTACCCAAACTCTGATTTTCCAACTCAAACCCTTTTTAGTGTCCTAATGCACTTAATCATTAGGTGGCGACTCTTCCAACTCCAAAACCCAATTCCCCAAAAGGGAAAAGAGTTGTCCTCCCAAATGTCGTAAACCCGATTTCGCGAGAAAAAGGGGGCGTCGACAAATGTTAATTAAAAAAACTGTAATGTTTACTAATGGCGTACAAAACTCACGTAGTCTTTGAATGAATTTAGATCATTCCTCAAAGAAGATACTTCATCTGTCTTAGAATCTGCCGGCTTCTTATCATGCAACACATTTTGATTGACTTCAGATATACGAGCATCAGAAGTCTTGGGTTTAGTCTCTGCCTCTGAGTGATCAATAATCTGCTCTTTGCGCTTCTTGTGGGGCGGAGATGACGAAGGTCCAACACTTGCATCATATTTCTTCTCAGGCTGAAGATGCGGTGTAGGACTAAAGTCATCTGAATCATCCAAATCATCTGCATGCTTGTCTGAATGAGTATTGGTAGGACTGTTATCTACCTCAACGCCTCCCAGAGGAATCTGAATAACAGCAAGCTCTACATCGCTTGGTTGGATGTCGTTGTAAACAATCTGAAAATTGAAATTGTATGTTATATCCAACCTATATTTACTTTTGATCACTGTATTGAAATGTATATTGTGTGTAACTGTAGGCTATATGCAAATGGAAATTATAGTTTGTATGCAGATGGATGGTGTACTGTATATGAAAAATCTAGGTTGTATTTAGATGTATATTGTATGCATATGTATGTTGTATGTAGATTATATTGTATGTATCTGTATGGAACTGTATGTTGTATGCAACTTGAAATACAGTACTAATTCACATGTATGTTATATACAAAATACTCTATACTTAGCAAATATTGTATGCAGAATTAAATTTCAGAAACTTATGAAATAGTAATTTACCATGTTTCCCTGGTCTTTGAACATGTCGTTCATCAGATAAGCATAAGTTGGTTGATTGACAGTGGTTCTCCAATTGAGTAATTTGGGTACCCGATTACCAAGGCGCTTTGCAATTTTGGGGTCAACCTTTTGTCAACACCTCTTTTTTTCCACACAACCCTATTACGAGGTTAAGTTAGAAGAGTTTTTCCAATTAAAGTGACGTTTCGAAAATGGATTATTTATTATTTAGAGTCGCCACTTGGAATTGAGTTTTGGTGTTCCAAGTCTCCTTTTATTGAATCCTTATCAAAAGGAAGATTTGACTCCTAATTTTTGGTCTACGAAACAGAAGACTGAGTAAGGAATTCTGTTGACCGAGGGGAAGGTGTAAGACACCCCTCGAGTCCCGTGGTTCTAGCACGGTCGCTTTATTGACTAATGTAAGGCTTAAATCAATTTTTGGTTATTCTTGTATTTTTATTTATTATGGCTTATTTATTACCGCTTAATTAAATATTATATTTTATTAATTATTTTGACCTAGATGCGGTATGCACACAAGGTATTCCTTTGAAGGTAGATGTTAAACCAAGGTACAGAATATACACATGGTTAAAACATAATTATTTTTAAATTTAAAGGCATCGAGACGCGGGAATGCGTACATGATGCTTTTATTATTTAAGCATATCAATTCAAGGTTCGGGTATAAACACATGGGCTAATATAGTATTTAGAATATTTTAATTATTTTGTCTCTTTTAGGTTCGAGATATTTAATTGTGTACTTTATTATTATTTTATTACTTATTGCAACTAGTCTTGAATAAATTCATGGCTCATTTCGCTCCCTTAATTATTCTTTTATTCTAATAGCTTTTTTTTATAGCGAGTTTTGAATTAATTTGCAACCCGCATTTATCTATTAATAGGCCTTACAATGTGTCTAGACCCAGTTAGTTATATTCTCCCTTGAATCTATTTTTGGTGAGAATGTGAACGAAATATACCCAACAGCTTAATATAAAACATCCGATTAATTTACAAAGGAAAATACTTATAATAATAAAACAAAAAAACAACAACAAAAAAAATTATCCAAATGAAGTTCATAAAATGAAGATAAAACTCATGAAAATTTCAATTTATTCTTCAACATTGAAACAAAGAAGAAATCTATGTCCGTAGACTAATTTAAAATAGCTATTTATAATACTAAAATAACTTACAGTGGAGTTAAGGCATGAAGAAATTAATACAATTAATAAGTTTTTTTTTAAGGTATTCCTACTAAAATTAATACCTGAAACTTTAGTTTTCATGGCCAAGTAGTTAACTTATTCAAAGAAGAAAAACTTTTCTTTACATAAAAGAATTACTAAAATCTTATAAGGAAAAATTTATTATAGTTTATGGTCTATTCACAAGAATGACTGGGCAAACTTAACTCATTTCTAATGAACCTCATAGCACAATGTTGCGCATAATTAACTGACCAGTAAAGTACAACTAGGCAAACATAACATCACTATCGCCCTAGTAACCTTAAACTCTGAGATATCACCTGTATTCTATACTAATTACAATATTGCTTCTATACATATGCACTAGTAAGAGTCTAGAATAACAGAATTACATTCCAACCATTACGGATATCTAACTAAGTCTTCCATAGTTCCTCCAACTGCTGTGTACATGGNCCTATCAATAGCAAGGTCAGAGCTCTATTACAGGAGAGTGAGGCAAAGGATGCTGAGATAGCAAGGCCGAAGACACGATTGGTTGAGGTACAATCTGAGAGAGATGTTCTCAAAGCTGAACTTGCAAGGGAAAAGGAGAAGAATGATGGAATTCTTCAAGACATGCTGAAACTTCTCCAAGCAAATAACCCAGCCCCTACCTCTTCCAAGCCTTAAATCCTAGCCTAGTGTAGATCAACCAGTGACCCAATTCGAGACTTTTTGTTTCTTTTGCTCATGTTTTCAGTATTTTGTTTTCTTCTTATGCTCTGTGGTAGAATTTTATCAATCATCAATGAAATTCACTGTCTTTTGCTCTAACTGTTTGTTTATATTTCTTTGATGGTTAAAATTCTTACCTTGATCTACGATGATTAATTCATGATTGCATTTGAAGTAGCCCCAGTGGCCATGAGTAAGCTTTAAAATCTGGTTATCTCTCATTTTTTTATACAACTTTTCGATGATGGCAAAAGGGGGAAAAAGGTTGTGCTTTAAACAAGTGATGTTTACACTTTGAACAGTGATGTTTATAACCTAATGTACCTGGTCCTTGATGATAAGTGATAAAAAGAAAAATGTTTCTAACATTGTGTTGTTGTTGAAGCTGAGTTCTGGCAGGGCCTAAGTGTATGTAAAGTACAGAGTTTGTCATCATCAAAAAGGGGGAATTTGTTAGCCCAAGTAAAGGTTTGTTTTGAAGACTGACAAAGGAACTCAGACATGAACCAGGTCCATCCAGCAGGTCCATCCCTCAGGTTCACAAAAACGGGCAGATTCAAGCATGTGGGATGCACGTGAAGGAGATAAGCTTAATTTGGTGTATTTAATATCTCATGATCGAAAAGGTTGCATAATTGATAAGGAGAAGGACTCCTTACTCAAAGAGAACACTATCGAAGATAGGGAAGGAGTTAGAACTTGAAATCAACTACAACTCTTCCACCAAGGAAGAGTTGCATCAGAACTCTACTTATTTCTTCATCTACTAACTCTATAAATTGCAGGATGTTCTCACATTACATGTGTTGCACAAAAACGCAGAAGTTAAACGTGAATTGAGAGCAAAATAGCGAGGCTTTTTGCAAGCAGTTCGTGTATGATTCAAGTGTGCAAACCTGAAGCTACTTGAACGAGATAGAAGAACCAGTTCCAAGTGTCTTTCTTTATTTCTAGTTCAATTGTAGTAGGTGTTTCCATATTGTACCTTTCAGCTTTATCTAGAAGCAATTGTAATAGGTATTTTGAGTATTTAAGTTAGAGTTAAGTTGAAGTTGTCGCAGCAGTTAGAGGCTGGTTGCTACAACGGGATTAGAGTTAATCCTTAGGTTTACAAAGAGTTTTGTAAATGGTGTTTTGTCTCAGTGATTTTAGTGGAAGTTTGGGAAAATCCTACTGAGTAGTAGGTCGTGGTTTTTTCACCTTTTGAGCCAGGTGTTTTCCACGTAAAAATCTCTGTGTTCTTTATTTTCTTTATTTATTATTCTGCAAATAGTAGTAGTTGGAACACATAGAAGAACCAGGTCCTTCTATAGTTCAGTTAAGCGAAAATTGGGTACCACACAAATCACCCCCCCTCTTGTGTGGTATTGACATTTAAAATATCATTTACCAACACACTGTCCAAAAAAATAGTATTCACAAAAAACTCCCATCGAAAACTACATTCACCTAAGACTACTCTAACATTATCTTAACCGACGTATCAGAATCAGTGATGTGCCTAAGAATCTTTGAAGGTGCTTCGCTCTTGCTTATGGCATCAGCGTCTATCTTCCGCATAGCATTGTCCCAAAGGAGGGCACCATATCTTTGACGGAGTAATTTGGCATCAAATTTTATTTGTGGAACCAAACCAACGGTGCTCAGAAACTCTGCGTATGCCATGACATGCACCCCACAATCCCTGAAAGAATACATTAAAACTATTACAAACAATTCATATTATTCGAAAAATGATTCAAGGAAAAAGATTAAACACATACATGCTCCCAGAATTTTGTTGAGACAGATTTGAAATGAAAACAACATCAAAGGGATCAGTTGGTGCCTTGTCACTGTATGCTGAGTCTTGAGTCCAATCTATGCCTTGCTTATCTCTGTAAAAAACCACTNCCACGGTACATTAGCCAGCAATCTGTAGCCCCTTATGTATTCACATACCACATCCTCTTCTTTGGCTACATTTGCATTACTATCTGTATCAGCATACCTGTCGAATATTTCAGATATTCTTGTCTTGAATATACAATCAACAGTTGTATACTTGAAGTTGGGTATTTGGTTGTACTTTTCCTTCTTTCTTAAGTAGTAAAAGATGACATCAATGTGCTACATGTAAAATTGAATACATAGCGTCAGTACATTGAATGAAATTCAGAAAATATCAACTGTTGAAAACAGAATTGAACACATGTATTTGTATGTTAAATATCAATTGTTGAAAACAGATTAGTAAAATTGTATGTTACATAATACTTTTATGCATACCTCCTCTGGTTGATCCACACCATCCTCTATTCTCGTAAGATGATACACACTAGCTAACAGCCCGCCAGGCGCTACATCATAGGCACATTGAGAGCGGAGATAGTTGTACCCATATACATAAAAAATGACAGCAATGGAATGCCAATCCTCGGGCTTTATTGTAAAGTCTCTATTCCTTGGTAATCAAAGCCCAAAGATCTATGAATTAGCCCATGCTTGACTAGCCAAGCAGACAAACGACCCTGCATCTTTTTTATCTCTCCCGCATTTTTTTTTACTATAGTATTTCACATTTACGATGAAATTTCTGAAAAATTGACCCTACCACTTTTTATTCTGGACAAAGGAATCCTGTCTAATTCACTAATCGGGGGTAAGATACTGAATTTGTATTTGAAAAAGATTTNGTGAGACAGATTGAATGAACACATCAACGGATCCAGTTGTGCCTTGTCACTGTATGCTGAGTCTTGAGTCCAATCTATGCCTTGCTTATCTCTGTAAAAACCACTGATCGATAGATACAGAGGTACAGGCTTAGCTAGCTTATCTATCTCTGAAGCCATATAGGCATCATGCAATGCTGATCTAATGGAGTCATACACTTTGATACATCTATCCTTGAATGAGACAACTGCCAATACCCAATGCAGTTTGTCCTTCAAGTTGACTGGTATCAAGACATTGCCAACTGTATGCCACAGTACATTAGCCAACAATCTGTAGCCCCTTATGTATTCACATACCATATCCTCTTCTTTGGCTGCATTTGCATTACTATCTGTATCAACATACCTGTCGAATATTTCAGCTATTCTTGTCTTGAATATACAATCAACAGTTGTATACTTGAAGTTGGGTATTTGGTTGTACTTTTCCTTCTTTCTTAAGTAGTAAAAGATGACATCAGTATGCTACATGTAAAATTGAATACATAGCGTGAGTACATTGAATGAAATTTAGAAAACATCAACTGCTAAAAACAGAATTGAACATATGTATTTGTATGTTAAATATAAACTGCTGAAAACAAATTAGTAAAATTGTATGTTACATACATAATGCCTAATACATGTATTTATTTGATACTGAATACATTTAATAAACTGAATGTGGAAGGAGGTTAACTTACATTGTCATTCCATAGTTTGCCGTCAAATGAGAGAAGGTAAAACCAGTTTTTTGAAGTGACTTGATCAACGCCAATATCCAACGGTATATGCAGTGTTGACTTGTTCTTTTTGTAATGGTCTTCCAAATCACTTCTACAATGAATTTCAAAATACAATATATCTATTATTTAAATTATAAATATATTGAATAGACATACAGAGTTAAAAACTTACTTTTGATAATGTTTAGCGAGGAGACCAACACGAACCCATTTCTCATACTCCTGAATGACTAATGTAGGATGTGGTATTGAAATCAAATCATCTTCAAATGGGTGTTTCTTGTCGAATATGGGAGTCAACTTAACTGAGGTACCTATTGTTCAGTAAAGTCATGAATACAACCATTTAATTATAGATATAAGGGGGAAGAAGATCATAACTCTATAATACATTATTTTTTAAAAAAATTTACTAACCTGCGGAGTCAAAGTTTGACTCATAAGGCGAAGAATACCATCTACTTGGACGCCGATTCCTATGTGAGGCTAATGGGGTTGCATCTGTTGGATTTTTTGCTGCATGATGTATCACAATTCTAGCTTCTGGTATTTGACTTGGAAGAAACTGGTCCGGGAACTCAAACTGTGATACATGTACTTCTTTGGATACACATATAGGTGGTATGATACACAACATCTCAGATGTATTATTCCCCTCAACTATTGCTTCATCAGAAACATGATTAACATCTGTATTCTGTTAATATATACAAATGTATATGAGTGTTTTATAAAGTGGAAAATAAACATAAACACAACTACATACATGTTTCAGTTACTGTATACTGTAGTTTCAAGTTAATAAATACTGTATTCTGTAAAACTTAAATACAACTACATTTAGATTATGTTGTATGTAGTTGTATGGAACTGTAGGTTCTTTGCAACTTGAAAATACAGTATACATTAGCAGAATACAGCTTGAAAATAATCATAAATACAACTACATACATGTCTCAGTTTATATATGTATTTATATAATACTGAATACTTATGTATAACTTAAGTAACATATATTTACTTGTATTTCAAAATATGTATGGTGTGGTATTGATGATTAATGTGAATAAATAAGAAACATATAGTCTTATTATGGTTATATAAACATAAACTAACAGAGGTTAAAAAATTTTAACCTCTAAATTCTCGCCGACAGTTGTATCACTCTTTGGCTGGCCTTTCGGATTATCTTGCACGTCGACATCAGGCGACATTTGAATACCATCATCACGCGTCACTGTGGGCTCATTTGCTTTAATCTGGTCAGAAATCTTCTTAAAGTTTTCATCGATCAATGTTCTTAAAGACGTGAACTCGCCCATTACCTAATCAGAATATAAAAAATTAGATAGGTGTTGGAAAAATATATGAATGTTAATTGAAAAAACTGGAATGTTTACTAATGGCATACAAAACTCACGTAGTCTTTGAATGAATTTAGATCATTCCTCAAATAAGATACTTCATCTGTCTTAGAATCTGCTGGTTTCTTATCATGCAACACATTTTGATTGACTTCAGATATACGAGCATCGGGAGTCTTGGGTTTAGTCTCTACCTCTGAGTGATCAATAATCTGCTCTTTGCGCTTCTTGTGGGGCAAAGATGACGAAGGTCCAACACGTGCATCGTATTTCTTCTCAGGCTGAAGATGCGGTGTAGGACTAAAGTCATCTGAATCATCCAAAATCATTTGCATTCTTGTCTGAATGAGTATTGGTAGGACTGTTATCTACCTCAACGCCTCCTAGAGGAATCTGAATAACAGCAAGCTCTACATCGCTTGGTTGGATGTCGTTGTAAACAATCTGAAAATTGAAATTGTATGTTATATCCAGCCTATATTTACTTTTGATCACTGTATTGAAATGTATATTGTGTGCAACTATAGGCTATATGCAAATGGAAATTATAGTTTGTATGCATTTGGATGGTGTACTGTATATGAAAAATCTAGGTTGTATTTAGATGTATATTGTATGCATATGTATGTTGTATGTAGATTATATTGTATGTATCTGTATGGAACTGTATGTTGTATGTAACTTGAAAATACAGTACTAATTCAGATGTATGTTATATACAGAATACTATATACTTAGCAAATGTTGTATGCAAAATTAAATTTCAGAAACTTATGAAATAGTAATTTACCATGTTTTCCTGGTCTTTGAACATGCCGTTCATCAGATAAGCATAAGTTGGTTGATTGATAGTGGTTCTCCAATTGAGTAATCTGGGTACCCGATTACCAAGGTGCTTTGCAATTTTGGGGTCAACCTTTGAACAACACTCATAAAACCAAACTTGCATGGTGAGAGGCATCCCAGCTATCCTATAGTACTTCTTGTGATAATCCATTTTCTTACTAATAGATGTAATAAGGTTGCTGAATGCAAAAGTACCCCACGGATAATCAGAGTATCTCCACTCTCGACCAAGTCAAAATGTAGTCGTGGGATGGTTGTGTTTTTCTTCTCTGATGAAAATATCCATGTGTGTATGAGATACAACAATGCTATCTTGATGGCATCCCCATCGTTGTCATCACCCATTTCTTTTCATCAAAGCATGACAATAAAGCTTCCTTTTTAACCAGCTTTGCACCGCCAAAGTATGTCTGAACAATACGATTGGGCACCTCTGTGTTGAACTTAAATTCATGTGGATCACCAACACATTTGAGACCAGTGACGGGCACAAACTCCCTGATTGAGAAGGAAATTGTTGTACCATTGACGTGTATTGAAAATACGTCATCAGTACTTCCTTCTAACTGCAAAACCATGAAGCACCTGAAGAGCNCATACCATTAGAGTACAAAAACAGTAAATATACTGACATACAATATGACAGGAAATCTAGTAGTAATACGGAAACACAGTGAATGTAAATTTGAATACATTTAAATATATTTAAATACAACATATAATAACTAGTAAAGCACAACTCAGTGAATGACATTGTAAATGTGCAAATGAGTTCTGGATTGTTTAAATACTTATGAATACAACTAAATACATACGAATACATCAACATACATATAAATCACATGAATAATTATGACTACATCAATGTACCCATAAATCACATCAACAACTTTGAAAGCATATTGATACAATAACAATTACCTTTTCGTGCCGTGAATCCGAGCTTTTTTTTGCATCAACTTCCTTAACCTTGACACATGAAGAATCATTCATAGGTTTTTTCCTCTTTTTCGCAACTGGAATTTTTGTTCTTCTGAAGATTTCTCAACTTGGACTTCTTTCAATTTGTCATTGTATAATTTAGTTCTTCTCTCTGAAGCTGTAGTTGCTGATACACCTGCAAATTCCGACTCCGCTTGAGTTATTTGCAACGAGAAAGAGGGCCCATCAAAATTGAGAATTTTGGTGGATATACCTCTGGTTACCATCTTGTGTGACGACGAATCCGACATTGGAGAGAAAAACGATAGCTATCTGTTGAGTAAACAATAACAATGGTTATTGTTTAAGAAGCAAACAAAAATATGTATCAAAATCGAAGAAGCTAAATACTTGTATCAAAATCTAAGAAGCTAAATACTTACCGCAAGAACTTGTATCAGGAAATAAAACCACGATTTTAGAGAGAAACTAACTGGGGAGTGATAATGGGGGAGACCTAGCGAATTTGGGTGGGAGAAGTGTATTGGGAAAATTGAATTTACATATTAAAGTAGTATGGAGATGACGTGTCCTGACACGTAGACTGGTCAAATGGTCAAAGAATTTCAACTAGCCAAGAGGCACGAGTAGCAATGGATGCGAGCAAAGGCAAAGGAAGAGGAACGGGCAGACATTCAAAGGATTCAGCGCCCGTACCTATTCAAGACATTTAAATTCAAGAATCAAGAAGAATCAAGGGAATGAATTTGACAACACATGAGAGTCCAAATACAGTATTTAATAAGACTTAAATGCTAAAAACGTTAGAGAATCTGTCTTGAATATAATGATTATGTAACGTAGCACTCAATGTCATTAATTGCTCATAATGGCCTTATTATGACAAAGGCAAGACATATATCTCAAAAATAGCTATAAAAGGAGAGGGCTGAACAATTGTAGGGACACGAAACACTATCTGAATATACTTTGGTTTACTTGTTTTATTCAATTATATTCTGGCTATCCAAATTACTTTCTTTTATACATTCTTGCGATTATCAGTAACCCATGTTCTTCTAAATTATAGCTTTAGTCAAAATTCTTTTTTTTGGTTAAACAAATTGGTTCCGTTACCGGGAATCTGATAATCCATTTTATTTTAGCCTAACTTTCCTTGTTGCATCAACCATGTCGAACAACAATGACAACAATCAAGGAAACCAAGAAAATCAAACAACCCAGCAACTTTAGGGAGATCCACAGAACAATAACGTACTGATTCCTTCTCCACGAGGCTCTCCACGGCGGTCTCGTGAAGGCACTCCTGATGGGTCTCATACAAATAGACAGGCTCAATTCAAAAATGTTGAAACTATGGATGAGGCTTTGCAAAAACTTATTGCCTCACAAGTCAATAAAGCTCTTCAGGCTTTTGTTAGCTAATTACCTGCTGCACCACCCACACCCACTCCAAATAACAACACACTGGAGAACCTTCGTTCCGGGCTCGTTAATTCAGGTAGTGCTGGAACCCCCAGCGAGTCACAGGAGGGAGAACCAGGTAATTTAGTTAATTCTGATTTACAAAACTTAGTACTAACATTGCAGAAACAGCTCAAGGAGCAAAGTGATCGCATAGAGCAAATACCCAGGGTGCCACCCGTGATCAAAGGGGTAGATATGGATAAGTATTCTCAACAGCCCTGGAAGCCAAGCGATGCTCCCCTTCCAATTCCAAAGAAGTTCAAAATGCCTGATATTCCAAAATATGATGGAACAATAGACCCACGAGATGACGTGACTGCATTTACAACAGGCGTAAAAGGCAACGATTTGACTAAGCAAGAGATTGAATCAGTATTAGTCAAAAAATTTGGTGAAACACTCATTAAAGGAGCGCTAACATGGTATTCTCTTTTACCCGAAAATTCTATAAGTTCTTGCTGAGCTTGCAGATTCTTTCATCAAAGCGCACTCGGGAGCTAAAAAAATCGAAAAAGAATGGAAGATATTTTCAAGATCAAACAAGGGAACTCAGAATTGCTTAGGGAATTCGTGGACAGATTCCGACGTGAAAGAATGACATTACCGTGTGTACCTGACAATTGGGCAGCTATAGCCTTCACATGCAATTTGAACGAAAAAAGTTCAGAAGCTACGAGGCGACTTAAGGAAAGCCTCCGTGAATTCCCAACTACAACGTGGAATGACATTTACAACAGGTACAGCACGAAGCTGAGGATAGAAGAAGATACTGTTCCTCGATTTCAAAAACAAGAAAAGGCGAGTTCAAGACGTGCGGAAAACGAAAAAAGGTCCGGTAAAAATAGGTACGAGCCATACATGGGAGCTACGAGAAAAGACTCACGGTCGAAACAGGACAGTCAAAGGTATGATCACAGGTCAAAGAATAGAGAGTCATGTTCTTCATCAAGATTCAGGAATGATCGAAACATTCATGAGTCATGAGATGACGATAGAAGTTTGAAGGCAAGGTTTGGTGGTTACAATTTCAACGTGAGCACTTCTGAACTCGTAGTAGTTTTAAGAAGCATGGGAGATAAGGTACGATGGCAGAAGGAAATGAGATCAAATCCAAACAGACGAAACCTTGATCATTGGTGCGAATTCCATAACGATCATGGGCATAAAACGGCAGATTGCAGGTTTTTGCAGGGTGAAGTTGATCATTTATTAAAACAGGGGTATCTCACTGAGTTATTCAGTGAGAAAGGTAAACAAGCATACATGAAAAACAGGCAGGAACCTCCAAAACCACCTTCTCCCAAAAGAACCGTCAATGTTATAAGCGGGGGTGAAGACGTCAATGGCGTATCATATACTGCAGCTAACAAGATTTCCAAAGTAACAATTACCCACGGGAAGCGGCTGCGACATGTCTTGGAGGAAGAAAATATTACGTTCGATGATGCAGATGCCGAGGGTCTATTAACTCCACATAACGACGCACTGGTAATATCTTTACTTGTACATGACACTAACGTAAAACGAGTTTTAATTGATCCAGGTAGTTCCGTGAATATTATTTTGGTACGAGTACTACGCGAGATGCAAGCAGAAGATAAATTGGTACCAAAAGCGCATACTTTGTCAGGATTTGACAATTCCAGTGTTGTAACGAAAGGGGAGGTAATACTTACTACATTCGCAGAAGGCGTTGTCAAAGACACAAAATTTCAGGTAGTGGAAATGGAAATGGCCTACAACATAATTCTTGGGAGGCCATGGATCCATGACATGGACGCTGTTCCATCACCCTTGCATAAAGTCATTAAATTTCCAGCGCCATGGGGAATATGTCAAATCAGGGGAGACCAACAGACATCCAGGAGCATAAACTCCGTGGCGAATTTAAGTGCGAAGGGTAAAGAGAAATAGCAATTACAGAATCCAGTTGAGGATAACAGAACATCAACCTCAACTGAACAAGGGCAAATAGATGTGGATTCAAGGCCCGATTCCATTCAAGAACCAGAAGAAAATGAAAACATCAAAATGACGATAGAAGAGCTGGAGGCAGTGGTTTTGTTTATACACTGGCCAGAAAGAAAAGTGTATATAGGAGCCAATCTCAGCCCGAATATGAAACGTAAGTTGATTGAATTTTTAAAAGCTAACGCAGATTATTTTGCTTGGTCCCATTCTGATATGACAGGTATACCACCGGAGGTAATGACTCATAAGTTGAATGAAGACCCATCTCATCCACCTATCAAACAAAAGAAAAGAAAGCAGGGTACTTTCAAAAATCAGGTGATTCAGGATGAGGTGCACAAATTGTTAAAAAATGGGTCTATTCGCAAGGTAAAGTATCCTGAGTGGCTAGCCAACATTGTTGTGGTACCTAAAAAGAACGGTAAATGGCGAGTCTGTGTAGACTATACAGATCTTAACAAAGCTTATCCTAAAGACTCTTTTCCATTACCTCATATAGATCAACTAATTGATGCTACTGCAGGGCATGAGTTGTTAGGTTTTTTAGATGCATATTCAGGTTATAATCAGATTAAAATGGATCCGAGAGATGAAGAAAAAACTTCATTCATAACAGACAGGGGACTTACTGTTATAAAGTAATGCCTTTTGGTCTAGAGAATGCAGGAGCAACGTATCAGAAGTTGGTTACCAAAATGTTTCAAGAGCATTTGGGAAAAACTATGGAGGTCTATATAGATGATATGCTCGTTAAAACTCAGCATTCAGGAGACCATATATCGCATCTGACTGAAACGTTTAAAATTTTTCGAAAATTTAATATGAAGTTAAATCTCGAAAAATGTGCATTTGGTGTTGCATCAGGTAAGTTCTTAGGTTTTCTTGTTTCTAATCGTGGTATTAAAGTGAATCCTGCACAGATTAAGGCCATTGAAAAAATCCCTGATATACTTTCGAGCAAGAAAGAAGTTCAAAGATTAACAGGGAGGATTGCAGCCTTGGGAAGATTCATTTCTATATCATCAGAGAAGTGCTTTAAATTCTTCTCAACCCATAAGAAGCAGGATCATTTTGAATGGAATGAGGAACGTCAACAGGCACTCAGGAATTTGGAAACATACTTATCAAATCCACCTTTACTAGCAAAACCAAAGGTTGGGGAAAGGCTACTCATTTACCTTGCTGTTTCAGAAGTAGCGGTAAGTGTTGTTTTGGTTCGAGAAGAACAAGGTAAACAATCCCCTATCTATTATGTTAGTAAATCTGTGTTAGATGCGGAGACGCGGTATCCTCAATTAGAAAAGCTTGCACTTGCATTAATCATGGCATCTAGGAAATTAAGACCTTACTTTCAGTGTCATCCTATTGCTGTAGTAACCGCCTACCCTTTACGTAATATATTACATAAGCATGAGTTATCAGGTAGGTTGGCTAAGTAGGCTATAGAGTTAAGTGAATACGAAATCATGTACCAACCTAGAACTGCTATAAAATCACAAGTGTTAGCTGATTTCGCGGCTGATTTTATCCAAGGGATGCAATTAGAAGCAGAGAAAGAATTACAGGCATTTAATGGAGCTAACCCAGGAACTTGGACTTTATTCGCTGATGGTTCATCTAACGTAAAATGTGCAGGTTTAGGGATTGTTTCGGTACCACTTACGGGTGAAACCATTCGACAAGCTATCAAATATCATTCTATAACTAACAATGAGGCAGAGTATGTCACGACCCAAATCCACAACGGGTCATGATGGCGCCGGACACCGTTGTCAGGCAAGCCAACTAAATTATCAATTTAATTCTCTTTTAATACCTTTGAAAATCTAAGAGTTTTCCTTCCATTTTTCATATATAAAACGATCTCTGTTTCAATTCAAATTAAGAAATAACTACTAACACACATCTTTCGAAAAACCATCCTAAAACCCGGTGTCACAAGTGCATGAGCAACTATTGATAAGGAAAATAAATTACAATGTCTGTCCGAAATACAGTGGACAGGAAATAAATAAATAAAGTACTGGAAGGGAACTACACTAGCTGCATGTCGTCTCGAACAATGCAGCTCACCTAGTCCCCAAATCATCTGAGCTGCTATCTAATGTAAAATATACCTGTGCAACAAAAATGCACAGAAGTGTAGTATGAGTACGTAATCAACGTGTACTCAGTGAGTATCCCGCCTAACCCCGAAGAGGTAGACACGAGATGGTCAAACTGGACACTCACTAGCGGTCCAATAATAATATACTAAATGTGTGAGGAAATCATGGATTCATATAGCGTGTTCTAATTCACCAAGCTGTAAAACAGGTAAACACCTTTTAACAATTAACAAAGGACTTCAAGATTTTACTTTTCTTCATTTAATCAGTTCATCTCAAGCCATGAAAGGCAATGTCATCATTTAAGATTTCCTCATGCATCAATATATAAAAGATATCATGCGCAGATCATACCGAGGCGACGGCCCGATCCAACAGAAAGTAAATGTGCACTTGCCGAGGGTCGACGGCGCGCCTATAGATACATCTATTTTCTGCCGAGGCGTTCGGCCCGTTCCAAAATAAACGCATATCCTGCTCGCGAATCATACATGCGACGCAGGTACACATAGAGATACATGCTCAATCAATCAAGTAAGGACTTATCAGGGAGTGTTTATAAAAATATATCCAGCTTTCTTTTAACAAGTTTTAAGAAGTAAGGTTAAATCCCTTTAGAAATTCATTTACATATTCCATGTGATATAAGCGATTTAAGCTATCAAAGAGGTTACAATTAATCCACGTATTCATGCTTTTGGGTCCTAGACTACCCGGACAATAGCATACTAGTAGCTACGCACGGACTCTCGTCACCTCGTGCGTACGTAGCCCCCACAAATAGGAGCACATAACCAATTAAACTCACCTATGGGGTAAATTCCCCCTCACAAGATTAGAAAGGAGACTCACCTCGCTCCGAAGACTCATAACCGGCATTCTACATTCTTCCGAAGGCTTGAACCGACGCACAATGCACCAAAACTAGCCAATTAATGACAAACTAATGAGAACATGCTCAAATACTTGTTAGAAATTCAAATTATACAGATTCCCAACTCCTCTTAGTGAAATGACCAAAATACCCTCGGTCCTACGTGCCCGGATTCCGAAATTTCTCGAAGAAAAAGGTTACCCATGACCTTAGGAACTCAAATATATGATTTTCTCCTAATTCCATACTCAAAATCGTGGTCAAATTCGAAGAAATGTAAATTCCTAGGTTTTCCACCAGAACCCCAAATTTCCATAATTTCCTTGCCTAAATCCATGTATAAACCTTGTATTTAACTCAAAGCTAGCATAAATTACTTACCTCATGACAAGTGACGAAAATGGCATCTCCAAGCTGCTCCCCATCGACTCCAATGGAAGAAAAATGGGGTTTAAATGAACTCAACCCCGAACTAAAAACATCTCACTACCCCAGCAGCTTCCGCTTCTGCGGATGTCGCTTCTGCGACTTTTTCGCCGCTACTGCGGCTTTGGGCAAAAGGAAGCTGACCGCTTCTGCGGTTTGGGGGCCGCTTAAGCGGAACCGCTTCTGCGGTCCCTAGGCCACTTCTGCGGTTTCCCTGGACCTGGACCCCTTCCGCTTCTGCGAGCTTTTGACCGCATCTGCAGTCCCGCTTCTGCGGTCCAAGAACCGCAGATGCGGTTATGACAGAAGCCGCAAATCTCAAGCCTTCTCAAATTCCATTTTTGATTCGTTAACCACCCGGAATCAACCCGAGGCCCCCGGGACCCCGACCAATCATACCAACCAATCCCAAAACACATTACGGACTTGCTCGAGGCCTTAAATCACATCAAACAACGCTAAAATCATGAATCAACCCCCAATCCAAGCTTTATGAACTTTAGAACTTCCAACTTCTACTTTCGATGCTTAAACCTGTCAAATCACGTCCGATTGACCTCAAATTTTGCACGCAAGTCATATTTGACATTACGGACCTACTGCAACTTCCGGAATCGGATTCCGACCCCGATATAAAAAAGTCAACCTCCGGTCAAACTTCTCAAAAACCTTCCAATTTCCATAGCCAAATGGCTCCAAAATGTCCTACCGACCTCCGAATTTACTTTCGATCGCGCCCCCAACTCCAGAATCACCATACGGAGCTATTCACAGTCTCGGAATGCCAAACGGACATCGATAACTCTGAAATGCACTTCGAACCAAACTTGTGAAATTCCTTCTAAAATGCTAACTTCCACAATAGGCGCCAAAACACTCCCGGGTTATCCAAAACCCGAACCGGAAATATGCCCAAATCTGAAATCATCATACGAACCTGCTGGAACCTTCGGATCCTGATTCCGAGGTCGTTTACTCAAAATTCCAATCCTAGTTCATTCTTTCAATTTTAAGCTTCTGAATTGAGAATTCTCTTTCTTAATTAACTTTGAACTTCCTGAAACTTAATTCCGACCACGCGTACAAGTCAAAATACATGAAATGAAGCTGTTCATGGCCTCCGACTGCTGAACGGAGTGCTAGGAATCAAAACGACCGGTCGGGTCGTTACAGAGTATGTGGTTGTGATTGCAGGTTTAGAATTGGCACGAGAACTTGGCATAAATCAGATTATAATCAAAAGCGATTCACAACTTGTGGTTAATCAAATGCTAGGGACTTATACAACCAGAGAAACAAGGATGCAACAATATTTAGAAAAGGTGTGGGAATTGATAAAGCAATTTCAAACCTGAAAAGTTATGCAAATACTAAGGGATGAAAATCTCGAAGCAGACGCCTTAGCTAATCTCGCATCTGCGGCTGACGTGGCAAGTCATGCAAGCGCCTCGGTTATTCATTTATTTCATTCAGTTCTCGACCCTGACAAGAATGAGGTAAATTTTAATAATTTAACTTGGGATTGGAGGAACGAGATTATTGCTTTTTTGCAGTATGGAACCGTCGCTGATGACAAGAAAAAAGCTCATGCGCTTCGAAAAAAGGCTGCTCGGTACTGCTTAAACCAGGGCAACCTATATCGTAAAATGTTCGATGGTCCCTTAGCCAGATGCCTCGGACCTTCTCAAACGGAGTACGTAATGAGGGAAATACATGAGGGGCATTGTGGGAATCACGCCGGAGGAAGATCACTGGTGAGAACCTTAATTAGGGCAGGTTATTACTGGCCTAAAATGGAAGAAGAAGCAGAAAGTTTCGTGATCAAATGTGATAAATGTCAAAGGTACGGTAATAATATGCATAGACCTGTGGAGTTATTACATCCAGTCATTGCACCGTGGCCGTTTATGAAATGGGGAATGGATATCGTGGGTCCATTACCACAAGCGAAAGGACAGGTAAAATTTTGCTCGTACTCACTGATTATTTCACTAAATGGGTAGAGGCAGGAGCATTTAAACATGTACGAGAAAAGGAAGTCAAAGATTTTATTTGGCGAAATATAATATGCCGATTCGGTGTACCAAAGGAGATCGTATGTGATAATGGCCCTCAGTTTATAGGAACTCAAATCACGGAATTTTTTCAAAGTTGCATATTAAAAGGATTACATCTACACCTTATCATCCGGTGGATAATGGGCAAGCAGAGTCAACAAACAAGGTTATCATCAACAATTTAAAGAAGCGTTTAGAAGAGTACAAAGGAAATTGGCTAGAAGTGCTACCTGGTGTTTTATGGGCATATCGCACAATAACAAAAATAAGTACGGGAGAAACACCATTTTCGTTGGTTTATGGAGCAGAAGCTTTAATTCCAGTTGAGATAGGAGATCCAAGTACGAGGTTTGCACATGCAACAGAAGAGTCTAATAACGAAGAAATGTGTCTAAGCCTCGATTTACTTGAAGGAAGAAGGGAAGCCGCATTAGTAAGAATGGCAGCACAAAAGCAAGTCATAGAACGGTACTACAACCGGAAAGCACGCCTCAGATTTTTCAAAATTGGGGACTTTGTGCTCAAAAAGTTTTTTCAATCTACAAAGACAGCTAATACGGGAAAATTAAGTCCAACATGGGAAGGACCCTATAGGATCTGTGGCATTGCAGGCAAAGGAGCATATGAGTTGGAAACAATGGATGGCAAAAATACTACCTTCGCATTGGAACGCTGTTCACCTGAAGAGATACTATTTCTAAGGAATACCCACGGTCAGGTACCCATCTTTTAAAGTTTATTTTTGAATTGTTAAAATTTTACTAACGATTTTAGATGATAGGCAAAAAGCTAACCCGTACTAAATGATGAGTCACGACCTATAAGGCACATGGAATAAACTAAAATTCCTGGCCTAGGGTTATAATTATTCTGATAGAAATACAAACGGGTTAAGCAGTCTTCATCTAAAATCGCACCTCTAAGTCCCGTATGTTTTTCCTTTTCAGGAAAAGGACCAAATAAGAGAAACAATCAAGCGCTCGAGGCTTCATACTTCAACGCTCAAACACTTGGGGGACTACATAATATACACGAGCATGTGTTTAAAGAAGGCAAAGAAGATTGAGGAAAGATCAAGCCTGAAAAAGTCAAGTGCAGAGTAAAAGTCACAAAGTCACGAGCAAAGGCCAAAGAAAACCTTACTGTAGTTAGGGTAAAAGCCATGTACTAAAACGAGTTATAAAGAAAAACCTCGTGTTTTTATTTTTCTTAAAAATTTGTTACAAGAAAAACTGTTACGAGAAAGTTATAGATGTAATTCAAATACATGTAACGAATTATTCAAAACTAGACAAACTTCAAATAAAAACTTGTCAATGTTATATCGAAAGAAACATGTGTGTTCCTATTTCTTTTATCATATGTTAACACCATTATGAAGTTGAGACGTCTTCTTCATTAAGTGTCAAAATATAAAAGGGCCCTCTTTTATAAAATTCATATTTAATTTAGTTATTCATGAAGTTAACAGAAGCATTTTCTAAAAGAATAAAAATGCAAATTATTCTATAAGTCCTTATAAATAAAGGCAAGAATAAATTAAAAAGAAGTTCAAAATAGTAATGAGAAAACTTCTAAAATATTAAAGTTTAAGACTAAGAAAAACTTAGTCGAAGAACTACGAATTGTTATACAGATTGCCCCATAAAAGGACTTGGGGACTTGCGTTTCCGAAAATCAACCCTCAAATAAAGCTAAGGGTTTGATTACAATTTTCCAAAAGTGAAACCAACGGGTTTTAAACATAACCTTCCAAAAAGGTACTTGCAAAAAAGAGAGAATTCAAACTGTTTAATTTATCACTAAGAAGATGAGGGTAACTGAAGAAGGTGCATCAACGGCAACGGGCTCGAACTTGGGCGGGTG